>NC_051161.1:159700356-159726276 GCF_013339745.2 Dermacentor silvarum
TCGCAATTGATGCTTCGCCTTTCAGGTGAAACTGCGACAACTTTTCTGCTCAAACTGTTCCCTGGCTACAGCTTCCGTCTTTCGCCCTAAGGAAATGAAGGAATTAACAATGTTTCGTGCACTGGTGTTAAATTAGCTCATTAGAATTTGCATGCTGCCTTCAGTTTACCGTGCATAACGGCGTTCCCAAAGAAGGGCTTCCTGTGTTTAATCGGTTCGCCAAGAGAGTCCAATGGTAGCTTTCTGGAGACAACTGCATGGGCGATTGATCTTGACAGCCGGATTGCGTGTTCATTGTGCCACCTGCGAAAATAACCATGAAATACCGTATTTACTCGCGTAATACAGCACGCAGCAGCAGCGGTAGACTGTCGGGCTGAAGTAATTCCTGTCTTCAAACCTTTCAGACAAGTGACGTTGACCCGAACCACCGCGCCTGCGCGCCCTGCTGCCTGGAGCGCAGCTACCTATGTCAGCGCCTTTCAGACAAGTGACGTCGACCCGAACCAACGCGCCTGCGCGCCCTGCTGCCTGGAGCGCCGCTACCTACGTCAGCTCCCAAGCTTATAAGAAGACTTCACGGATCCAGGATCTCGCATACAGCACGCAGCAGCAGCGGTAGACTGTCGGGCTGAAGTAATTCCTGTCTTCAAACCTTTCAGGTTGGTTTTTTAATTTCACTGCTGTAGTCGTTCTTTCTTTTTTTCCGCTGCTGCTGATGCTGGTGGTACTGCTGTTGTTGCTGCTGTTGTTGGTTTTTTTTCACTGTTCATGCCAACAGTATGTCCGATGATGCGTCATTTGATTCCTGCTTATCATGCCACGAGTTGTTCACAAAGGACTCGATAGTAATAACATGCTCCGAATGTTTTTTCGTGTATCATGCCGGGACTTGCTCAGGGGTGGGAGTGGCAGCTGTTAAGGCCAAACCGGACATAGGCAAGACGTGGCTATGCCCGTCCTGCAAAAACTCTAGGTTGAGGTGTAGCCAAAACTCAGGGAAGCCTAAGGCTGAATATGATATCGACATCGCAGCGAAGCTGTCTGTGATGAACCAAAGATTAGGTGCACTTCTCCTACTTCTGGGCAAAGTTGATGAGCTCATGTCGGTTAAGGAAACTGTCGTCAGCATAGAAAAATCCGTTCAGGAGCTTTCATCCCGTTACGACACGCTTTTGGCAGTAGTTACTTCGCAGGGAAAAGTTATTAGTGAACTTACGGCAAGAGTAGAAAAAGTTGAAAGCGGCTCATCGGCTGAGGAAGTAAGGGCGCTGAAAAGGGAGCTGAACGACCTCGATCAATACAGTCGCCGCCAGAATCTGGAAATTCACGGGATTAAACCAACTGAGGGTGAGAACCTACTACGCGAGCTGAATAATATTGCGCGCAGGCTGAACATAGCGGAGGTAACTGAGAGGGACCTAGACACCGTGCACAGACTTCCATCAAAGCCTGACAAGGTTCCTGTCATTATTGCTCTCTTTGCTTTGCGAGCAACCAAAGAAAACTGGCTCGAACAAAGGCCACAACTAAAGACGAAACTTCCCGGTATCCGTTTCTTCGACAACTTGACGCCGCACAACAAGAAACTGCTTTGGTTGGCCAAGACAAAGGCAACGGAGCGGTCTTATTATAAGTTCGTTTGGCAGAAGAACGGCAGGATCCTTGTCAGAAAGAGGGAAGGCGAACAAGCCATTCAGATAAAGGGCGCGTTAAGTTAAGGCGCTCGAGCGCGCTCTAGCCAGCAGAGCGCGCTCTTTTAAACTTAACGGCTAAAAAGCGACTTCCGGTGCGTGATTACGGAGCGCGCTCTACGCGCTCCACCCTGGAGACGGTGCGTGAGAGCGCGCGCCTGCTACGACTTCCGGAAAAATGACGTATTTCCGACTCTTTCCACTTATGCAAGTCCCTGCTCCTTGCCCACTCGTTCCTGCCGCCGCTGCGCAGCCGGGCGTCTGCTCCAAGGCATGATCGGGAACTTCGCGTGTTGGCGCGGTTTGAGCTTATCACGAACCGAAAATGACGGCCCGATCATAACTTGCCAGACGCTCAGGCACGTAACCGAACAGTCGCAGTTTGGCGCCTTCTCGTCGCTACGTTCATGTGTATGATTTATTCAGGTCCTCATGGTATCATGGAAGACGTTGGGGCACTGCTCTTTGAATTGTGTGTACGTGTATCTGGGCGCAAAGTTGATCACATAATCCTGGATGCCTCGGATCATAAGGATTTCTGTCCTCTTGCGATCGGCAATGAGTCATCAGTCAGCATACCGCGGAGCAGAAATAAATCCTCTGACAGGGTACCTCTGAGAACACCACGAACAGCTTGCATCGCATACATAAGCCACTGCTGCTGCGTCCGTCGCTGCGCGTCAAGTTCTTCTAGCTCTTCATCGTCTATCAAAAACTGCAGGAGGGTGTTTATCGGAGGCGCCATCTTCAAAAAGCGCGCGCAATGCGATAGCGGTCGCGGAAGCAACATAACATTCGCCAGACGGCGCGTTCGTGCGCCCGAAAGCAGTCGGCGAATATCGCCGTTAAGTTAAGCTCCGAAGGCGTCGCACTCGAGCGCACTCGAGCGTGCTCCTTTGGAGTTCGGAGCGCGCTAACTTAACGCGCCCAAAGACTGAAGCCGACCTTGCTAAAATCGCTTAAGTTAAAAGCTTAAGTTTCCCTCCTCCTGCCTCCCCCCGTTGATGCCCAGCCCAACCACTACAACCCAGCTGACGGTATCTCGCTTAGAAATTTTTTAACACAAGCGCGGCAGCTACAGAATAAATTTTCCTTATTTCACTTATAGTGAATTCCACTGGCGGATCTGGAGCGGTGTGCCGAATCCACGACGGAGCAAGAAAATCCGCTGCGGAGCGACCCGATCCCGATCGACCAGTGAAAAATAAACACGCTCCGGCAGGGATTGCAGCGGAAGTTGTCGCACGCATCTGGTTACCCATGTTGCCAATCTCGCATTAGACCACGTTGGGGGTTCTAGGCACAGCGGCAACTGCACTTCGCGTCTTCTTCGACGTAGCCGACGATTTTGGGGCATTTGTGCGGAGGCTCTGCAAACATTTCATTAAATAAAATTTCGTACAGTACGTACGACTCATCCTCATCGCTGCTGCTGCTGCTTTCTGAAGAGGAACTGTGCGAACTGTCGCTGTCGCTCAAAGCAACGAGCAATCCGGCAGGGTCGAACGACGCCATTTCAGAACTGTAAACAACGCCACAGGGTTACCAGACAGCGCTTGAAAAAGCGCTGCAAGCAACCGACGTACCCGATTGTTCCGGAAGTGACGGCGCCTAGTCGCTGGAGTTCCGGCGAAATCCGGCTCTATAAGACGGATCAACGCGGAGCGCTCCGTCGCGGAGCAAGTTGCCCCAAATCGCCCAGTGGAACATGCGATCTTGCTCTGGATCCGCCAGTGGAATTCAAATTCTCGGCCGCGGAGCAAGAAAACTTGCTCCAGATCCACCAGTGGAATTTACCATTAAACACACGCAGCTTGCGAAATAAGCATGTTGAAGTAAGTACATATTTAACGTCCTTGGAACACGAGTTTAACGTTCTGGCATTTACAGAAACCTGGTTTTCATGCAAAGAAGATATAGAACAGTTCGACGACTACCAATGCGAAGCCCTCTTCCGCGATAAACGAAGGGGAGGAGGCGTAGGGCTTTACATTAGGAAGCTCATTTCGTACAACGTCATAACGGAATATTTAGTAATTACTGACGACTATGAATCTTTGGCTATCTCGAATCCCTCGTTTGTGGTCTCGGTTCTTTACCGTCCGCCTTCTGGCTCCCTACCTGTGTTCTACAATTTCTTTGAAGAATTAAGTGAATATTTATTAACCTATAATGTACCAGTTGTCATAGTTGGTGACTTCAATATAAATTTGCTTTCTGATGACACTAGTTGCGGCAATTTTCTTGATCTGGTACATTCCGCCGGCCTAATTAATGTTATTAATGCTCCAACCCGTGTTACAATGAACAGTAACACATTAATTGACTTGTGCCTGACAAGCTGCTTCGATGACAATGTATTTGCTGGTGTTCTATTGACAGGCATTAGTGATCATCTGCCATTATTTTTCTTCATGCCTGTACACTCTAAACGTAAAGTAACTAAACATCAGTCTTTTCGTAGATGTATTACAGACAGTGGCATTAGTCATTTCCGTAATTTATTGTCAAATATTGTTTGGGATGATGTATTCAGCACTGAGAACCCTGATGATGCTTATAATTTGTTTCTAAATAAGGTTTTGCAATCGTATGAGACAGCATTTCCTATCAGACCGGTTGTTAAATCTCGAAAAGCTAGGAAGCCATGGATTACAAAGGAATTACTTGCAAGAATTAGAAATAGAGACGAGCTATTTCATAGATTCCTAAAAACCAAGGACATAAGCAAACTGGAAGAATATAAAAAAATTAGAAATTGTTTAAACGCTGACCTCAAGAAAGCCCGAACATCATATTATCTGCATAAGTTTTCGGTGACATACGGCTGTCCAAAAAAAAACCATGGTCGCTGATGAAATTTCTTATCTCCAAAAAAACAGATAATGCTCTAAATGAACTGGTTGTTGACGGCACAGTCTATACCGGTGTTCCCCTGGCAGATAAGTTCAACAGCCATTTTCTCTCGGCTGGTGCAACCCAACATGTTCAAAGTGCCTACTCGCACAACTACATAACGCAGGAAATGAGCTCCGTTTTCTTGTCTCCGGTTACGCCGCATGAAATAGAAGGCATAATCAGAAGCTTGAAAGAGAACTGCGCAAGTGGGTATGACGATATCGCTGTTCGCCCAGTAAAAGCGCTGTGAGATGTACTGTGCACGCCCCTCGCCCATATCTGTAACGGTATCTTGACTCAAGGCGTTTTTCCAGAGAAAATGAAAATTGCTCGCGTCTGCGCAGTGCATAAGAGTGGTGCGAGAGATAATTTAGGCAACTATCGTCCTATTTCTGTACTCCCCCATCTTTTCAAAGATAGTGGAGTACGTAATTAATCAGAGGTTAAACAATTTTGTACAGAAGAGGTGCATAATATCACAACAGCAATATGGTTTCCAGAGAGGTAAATCTGCGGAAACAGCTCTTATGGAAATAAAAGAAAAACTAATAACAAATATTGAAAATAGGCTTTTTTCTATTGGCATATTTTTAGATTTCAGGAAAGCTTTCGATTCAATCAAGCATGACGTTCTTTTTTATAAACTTAACAAGTACGGTATTCGCGGCAATGCACTTAAATTGATTAGAAGTTACTTGCATAATCGCTATCAGTTTGTAAGCGTTGGTGATGTTAAATCCAGTTTAAAATTAATACAATACGGTGTTCCTCAGGGCTCGATCCTAGGCCCCCTCTTGTTTCTTCTCTATATAAATGACATTGTACTCATACCTGATACACCTGACATTGTGCTATACGCTGACGACACTAATGTATTTTTTCACGGTGCTAACATAAACAGTATTAACAGTCAGGCTAATGCTTGGCTTCAACAACTGTCGTTCTGGTTACTGAACAATCAGTTGGCACTTAACACTCAAAAAACGAACTATATTATTTTCAGAGCTAAAAATAAAGCAATCAGCAATAATTTAAAGCTAACCTTTAATGGTAAAACAATAAGTCAAGTACCCACACATAAGTTCCTAGGAGTCCACTTCCATGAACATCTCAGTTGGACACAACATGTCGCCTATCTGCGCGCTGATGTGTCCAGAACAGTAGGTATGCTACACAGGTTACGTTTCATGCTACCATCATGGTTCAAACGACAGCTTTACTACTCCATGGTATTCTCGCATTTGCACCATTGTATTTTAGTCTGGGGAACCACCACTCAGCGCAATTTAAATCACCTTCAAGTATTACAGAAGAAGTGTATTCGATTCATTGAAAATTTATCATGGCAACAACACTCACTACCTTCTTTTTAAAAAAAAAACGGTATTTTGACTATTTCTAATATTTTTCGCCAGCGCCTTGCACTCAAGATTTTCCCCAATTTAAAGGCAGATCCTACCACATTTCTAGCACCATATAAGAGACCCGAATCTAATTATGCACTTAGGCAGAATATTTATGTGAAGAAAAAAACTAGAACAAGTTATGGGACGCAGTTGTTAGATTACCAGATACCTGAATTATTAAATCTCTACCCGGAACTAGTTGCTATTGCGCAAGAATCAAAGTCCATTTTTTCATTTAAAATACGAGTGAAAGCCCTATTTGTGTGATCAGTATCATGTACCTAAATGTAATGGACAAAATATATGAAAGTACCGAATTGTTTCTTGTTGTATTATTTTATGCGCAAAGTCCCATATTGTCATTGCTTTGTTGCCCTGTAACATTCACGTCTTTTAATTACTACTCTCGAGTGCATTCTGAACTTAAAATGCTTGTCTATATGTCCTGCTTCCAGACCAAATCCCCCCGCCCCCAACTTTTTATTTGTGTCCTACAATGTATGCAGTGTATACTTGCACATACTTTTTTGTTTTTTTTTTTTGTTTCGACAGCGCTGATCGCTGTGTGCTGTACGTCAGAGAAACGAGGCCTCGGCAGGCGCCAGAAAGGCGCCTTTTGCCTCGTTGACTCTGGTAGGAAGGTGTCTCTATTATAATTTTGTGTTTTTTGTTGTTGTTTCCTGCCAAAATAAAGAAATAAAATAAAGTAATGAACACATCCCCAAATTGGACGCAAAAAATCTGAATTTTTTTCCCTCGCGTAATTAACGCACCCCAACTTTGCTACTGTGCAGTACCACGATCGAACGGCCGTGCCATAGTTTTTTGGAGATTAGGATATTTTACTGTCGCACATGTGTTTAAAGCAAGCGCGCTTAATCGCGATGCCCGCGTCCAAGGCAAAGCCATGATCACTGGCGGTAAGCATGCGGTAGACTGCGCATATCACGGTCGCCTGGGATCTGAAGGAAGCAGCGACCGCGATAACGCTCAACCTGCTCTTGCCGGATGCTTGCCACCAGTTCCGGCACAAAGGCACCGCGCAGGCTCGAGAATGAAAGAAAAACGGCAACTGGCCCTCCGCAAGTAACGGACTCTACTCCTATGGCGCTGAGCCGTGCTCCCTCAAGGGCTGCAGAAGATAGCGCCAACATTTCCCTTTCCACATGAACCACTTACTACTCTACTCCGACTTAATTAAAGGAGAGAGCGCGCGCGCGCGCAATGAGGGGCAGGTCGGGGCGCTTGGGAGAGGAGGGGCGTAGTCTGTTGCTCGTTTTTCTACCTTTGGTTTCGCTGTGTCGAGTTATCGACACAGCGAAACCAACCAACCAAAATCGAGTTATTCGCCTGCTGTAGGACAGAGAGCTTATCTGCTCACAAAACGGAAACGCTGATCAGATACCAGTAAACTTTGACATGCCGATGAGCAGGACGGTAGAGCAAAGAGACGCACACAGCGTGCGTGTCAAAACAGTTGCCGAAAAGCAGCGCTTCAAAGGGATGCTTGCGATAACTGCAGACGGCCGGAAGCGGCTGCGAGGTCGAACTGTTAAGGAACCACAAAGTGGATGAAGCGGCCAACGACTTGGACGACGGTTTGGTCGTTTCGATGCGTGGTTAAGCGCAATAAAATGCTGTTACGGTTTTCAAATACCTTACGTCTATTTTTACTGCAAAGATAAGTTATCTAATGCATTTTTCATATAATTACCATCTTAGCTCCTAATTTGTGCTGTTTCGAAAAAGTTACCATGAAATTTACGCCGTATAATAAACGCCCCCCCCCCCCAACTTAATTTGTTTCGATTTTTTCGGGGAAAAGCTAGTGCGTTAATTATGCAAGCATATACGTTAATTTTCTATTTTCTGCCTATTTGTGTATTCGAATTATCTTTAAAAATCCTACAATGCAGTAAACTCATAAACATTGAATTGATATCGCAGCTTATTTACTTTTTGCAGCCAGCCTGCAGGACTGTACCTACAGCAATCTCCTCGGCATCCTCCCGTGAGCACAGCACTTTAGAAAAAAAAACTTGCTTTCTTTTATGGTCATTTGCGTGGTCAGGTTGCATCGTGAGATGGTCAGCACTGTAGGTGTCTGAGAGGTTGCTGTCATTACACTGTACACAGGCATGTCTGCCTCCCATGTTATCATTTGTTGTAGACGTGACAGGTGCGAATTTTGCAAAACTGTTTCTTTACTGAATGAAAGCCGCCTGATCTCATCTTTTTGTGAGGCACTCATTGAAACTAATTTCTGAATATCATTGTGAGGACAGGCTATTTCAGAAAAATGTTCATGAGCGTATGATGGGGGAACCTGGTCGGGACATGTGCCTCCGATGAATATCTTCTTCGGACCTGCGACATGATAGTTACAATGTACTATAAAGTTCATGTCAACAGACAGCATATGATAACTAGTATGTGCAGCATAAACTTCACATATAAAAGAAGCCCTGCAAGGACGAATTGTAAAACTTACGACCGAAGAGCTCTTCGATAGATTCTCTGGCATCTATATTCGGCTTTTGTGAAGGGCGTCCCCAGGTTTGTAGGAACCTGCAAGATAAGCTCGAGCTGCAATGTATCATTGCTGTCATAACAGATTGGCGAGAGGCACGAAGTGTAGGGGGGGGGGGGGCACACATAATGCTAAATTTTACATGACATATTGTCTGCTCTTGATATTTCTGCTGCACGTTTAGTGTTCTGGTGTGGCAGTAAAGGCTTTGAAACAAGTGGAGTACTCGTAGGGAAACCAAGGAACGTTATGGAGACAACAGTGACTACAAGGACCTCAGCAAATATTGTGTGATTAAACAAGGACACTAAATCAACATATAAGCAAGCCCAATAAATACCCACAGATCCTTGGAAAAGGCAACTTGAAAAGGCTTTTCAACATGAAAAGGTTTCATGTTGAAAAAGAATCGCGGTGTATGTATTGAAACAAGGCAAAGAGGTTGCAAGAAGATGAACACTTCAGTTGAGTAACAGAGGTGAGCAAGGGAAGCCTCAGCTTGAAGCCAACGCTTCACCAAGGAAACATATTTGTGAGGGCCGAGACGAAGACAAGCTGCCAAGGTTGAATACTGGGCGTGTTGGTATAACATACTAGAGGTTGGATTGCGCAACATTTTTCAAGAGACACAGAGAGAAGATAAGTTTCTACGCTGTGGTTTCCCTTGCTCATCCACTGTTGGTTCGCTGAATGTTAAGCCGAACTTATTCTGCGAGTACATTTCAAAATCTTTTTGGGAGCATGCTCGGGTTTGTGATCTGCTGTTTGAAGAGAAAGAAAAATTGTTTTTAGTGATTTCTCAAGTTTGTGAAGTGTGAAATAGGCTGGCCGGTTGTGTGAGCTTGCCTTTTCTAGCTATCTCATATGGTGTAGGGCTAGCCTAGTTATTGATTTCATGCAAACTGGCAATGAGCTTCTTGTAGTAAACAAATGTAACATACGCGTATTCAGATCTCATTCTAATCCTAGCACTGTAAGCAAGATCTCGGTGAACACATTAAAAATAATTTAAATTGGACCGTTAATATGGAGTACGTCATTAGCAATGCTAATCACGTGCTCGGGTACTTACGGCGCAACTTTTCCAAACCAGCGTCTACTTTAGAACTACAGCTTTACAAGACTAATTTGCTCGAAACTTGAATATGCATCTGCAATACAGGATCCCAGTCGCGTTAATCTTATTACTTCACTTGAACTAGTACAAAATAACTCTACTCGTTTCATTATTTATAATTATAACCGCACCGTGAGTATAACCTCAACGTAAACTAACC
This sequence comes from Dermacentor silvarum, assembly GCF_013339745.2. Classification (NCBI taxonomy): domain Eukaryota; kingdom Metazoa; phylum Arthropoda; class Arachnida; order Ixodida; family Ixodidae; genus Dermacentor; species Dermacentor silvarum. The sequence continues at coordinate 159,710,162 of NC_051161.1, forward strand.
TAGCACTTATTCACTAGCTAATCGCCACAAAGTCGCCCATCTTTTGCTCTTTCGTAAATTTTCCATCACACCACACTTCATGACGACTTCATACTGCAGCCTAATTGCATTTCAAACTGTGTCGATCATCGCAGTAAGGTAGGAATCGATTAATGTAACACGAAGTCTTTCTTTCAATCTTTCATCTCCCGTACATCTCAGAAATGGAACCAAGTATCATAGTCATCACAGATAACAAACGTTTTTGCAAAACGTTAGCTAACTTTGCATAATCAGGAGAATCATTATGTTTCAAGAACTCACTGAACTTGTTTGTTTTACTCTACTACTTTGTAACCACTCCCCTCTTTGATGCCATGTGGCCCTGAGGGTACTTTAAACAAAAAATAAAATAATAAAATGAAGAGTGACTGCCAGAGTTTCAGTCAATATGATGTATCATTTCCTTAAAATTGCCATTGAGCGCTTATGATCGTTTTAAATTTTTTTCTGTTTCATGTAACAAATTATCGATGTGAGGGAGCATGTGATACTTCGTGGTATAATGCCCGTCACACTAATTTGCAAGGAGCAGATGAGAGTGTTTGTGCATTAGAAAGTAGGAGCTTGCTACGTTGTTTCAGTTCTGGTGATCATGGCTATGATGACTGGAAAAGAAACAAGTTGGGACTCAACATGTTACTTCTCCGATTGTCATAAAGCGCCCTTAAAAGCAACTAAGCTTGTATGTCAAATTTCTCATTCCCACTCGGTATGATACAGAACTGTAGACTGCTGCTTTCCTAATAGGGCTCACACCTCTCTATCTGGTAAACTTCCAAACATTTCATGGTGATGAGGCACGTAGTTCAAAAGGACCTGTTGTCATTATGGTGACAGTTGAGCTTCTTGTGGCCTAGCGTGGGCAGCTTGCAGACAAATAATCTCTCTTTTGTCCGTCTTCCTGAAAAGAGAAATGACAAAGCCATGACACACATGCAAGCTAAAATTGGTGAAACAAAAGTTAGTCCCATAAATGAACAAATCACGGTCTAGTTGAAGTGTTCAGAAACGTACCCTGTGAGGATTCTGGCCTTTGATGTTACTTCCAGTGGTGACACGTTCACTGTTGACTTGTACGTCCAGAGAGACTATAGAGTCCAAAGTGATGAGTCCAAATATGAGCAGCGTCTTGGAGGCTGGAGTCGACAGAAAAAAGAGCCTCAATTACTGTGGTTCAAGTGTGGGTGAGTTTGTGATGCAGTGCAGAAACAGTGCAGAAAATGCTCCATGACAAACAAGCACACACACACACACACAACACTGTTTTGAGTGTGCATTTCTTTCAGTGGTGTCCTTGTGTGGGCTGTGGTTAGTCAAGCCTCGATTAGCTGACAATTGTTTCTGCCAGATACTAGTAATAAACACCGTCATTTTATTATGTCTCAAATGCAGTTATTCTAACTGTATCACTAGAAGTACATTTGTCAATAATGTGCAGTGAATTTATCTCGGTGTATCATTTATGCAGAAACAGTCAAAAGTTTATTATTTATGCTGTACTCATGTTAGCACTTTTAGCAACTTGGCAAAATAGCAAGAGCCTTGTTTGACTTGCTTTGGAAAGGCAATAACTTTGTAATTACTATTTTCTGCTTTTAAGAAATGACGACAGGAATCTGTTTTATCTGGCTCGCACGCAAAAAAATTCAAAGTTGAAAATGCGAAGCACTGCTTTTTTTACTCACCGGCGCACACGAACAGGGTCTGCAACGTTAATCCGCTTTCGTGGGCAGTCTTCAAGCAGACTGTGCTCGGTTCCAGCGATGAATTTTCGTGCTGGCCAGCACTTTTTTTCAATTAACACGTCATTAGGCGGCCAGAAGCGGCAGATCACTAACGGCGGAAGCCGTGCATGCAGCAGTTATGCCAGTGAAACGCCGCAGCTGATAAAGTTCACCGTCTTTAAACACGTTCGCTTGGTGGCCGCTATCGAGTGTTGGAGGTATTAACCGGCTGAGATATTATTAACATCTAATTAAAACGAACCTGCGCGATGCTGCTCAAAGGAAACGACCACCCCATTCGCAAATATAACCGCCGTACAATTTGAATCGATAAACACACAGACTGCAATCGATACCAGTGGGCTGCTGCTGATCACACGCCAGTGAGGCCTCAAAACCTTTATTCAAGTAACAAAGCACAGACTTTAATAACAGAAGTCAAATAAAAAAACAGTATACTGCTTATTTTTTTAAAAATGACACCGTAACTATGTTTGTCGGTTATTATATGTACATTAATAGATAAAATATTGAGCCGCGTCGAGCGCCCCTAGCAGAAGAAATACAAACTAAAGTATGCGACCAAATTATAGTAGCTCCACTTGCGCGCTTATGCTGGAACGCGCCGCGGTTCATTTTTCACCCTCTGTGTCCATTTGGTGAACTCGAGAGTTTCCGGCGCCTGACTGTACCACACGTCACGAGTGACACAGACACACAACACGCTTGGTAAGCGCACGCCACCAAATAAGAGAGCGTAAAAACGTCGGTAAAGCGATGAAACAAAGCGCGACACGACCGTTTCAAAATGACACCACCGGCGATACTCTTCCCGACATGCATCGCGAGAGCTGCGCAATGCCAAGGAGATATGACAGCGCTCATGTTTGGCTGAAGCTGAAGCGCGTTTGATTACGCCCCGCATTTAGCGCAACTAAAGATAATAATCAAACTACAGTTCCGTCAAAGTATCATAGGATATATATATATCAAGACGCTAATATTGTAATGTTTCAGGATGTTGCTGTTCGTTTGTATTTGTATGTTTTCTCCCTGCTCATTTGGCCGGCCGCCATTGTGTCCTCCCACCGTGAGCGCACGTTCATCGTTCTACGAGACCTTACTGGAGAGGCTGTCGCCCGCTGTCATGTGAATGAAACGGCAGTCTTTCTCGCATGTTAGTGAGCGGGCAAAATTGGTGCGTGTCTGGCGTTCTCTAATGAACCCAGCATTTGCTGTAATTAAGGAACCACTCCCTCTGATACGTCAAAAATACAAAAAAAGAAAGAAAAGAAAAAGATAGCGTGGTGGCCAAACATTCAGTTGCAGTGTACAAGTAAGTCTGATTACGAAGCAACTTTCTCGCCCTGCAGATTAGTTATTCGACCTGCTCTACGCTTTGATTCTGTCGGTCGTCGAGCTTTTACAGTACTCTAGCGTGCGCCGACGTGCGACCTTCAGTGTGCGCCCACTGTTAGTGGGTGTCGCGTTTCAGGAGAATATAAAACAAACGCGAATATAAAGAGCATTGATACACAAGGAAGTAATAAAAATATTGGGTACAAATATACATACAATCCCCATAATGCATCCACTTTTATCTTTTGTGCAGGTACACAAGTCTATGTTTTATACCACAGCCTAAAATGACTGCAGCGGTAGCGGGGCGCTTTCCATCACATTGAACCGTAGTGATAATTCATGCCACAACGTCGTTTGCCACAATATTTTTCGATGTATGTTCACTGTTTCTGTGGCTTCCTTTTAGATTATAATGGCACGTATGCAGTAGAGATCAGTGACGAATGAATTGCTGCTGTCTTTCTTGAGCATACGCTCGTGCAAGATTTAAATTTCTTTTTTACATTGCGAAACTAAAGATCCCCACTGGTGTAAATAAAATATTTAGTCCAACCTGCCTCATTCCCTCGGCCGCACAACATATCGCATAGGTTAGTCCCGGCTAAAAACACCCCATCAGGATCGCAATACGACACAATAATAAGTAAACTTCCAATCCATACCGTAGGTTCCCTAAGCCACGAATGCCAACTCCTTTAGAGGTTACAATCTAAAGGTTACAAGACATTTGGCGTTGCAGTAACCTTTAAAATATACGCTTCGGCACATGTAACCTCTATCCGCGACGGAAATTCACGAAAACACAAAAATAAAATTTTTTTAGTCACCGAGTAACCTTTATGTTATAAGTTACTCGCAATTATAGGTTGCGCTCGGTCGCAATTATATGAAGCGCTCGCTGTCCCAGCGCCCGAGCCCAAGTGGATGTATTTATCTTTAATACAGCGGTTCAGCGGTCACGCTGCAAATTTCCGGCATGTCTTGCAAATACGTTCCTACTTAACATGGAGGAAACTCGTTCAGCGTGTGAAGTAGTCGTTGGTGCGCCGTCCAGCGTGCAACCAGCTTCTCTGGCGGGCGGCACTGGCTGTTGCGCGCTGGTCGCAGGTCTTGCTGACTGTTGTCAGAAAAAGAGGATGACCACACATTGTCCGAGAATGTCAACCGGAACCTATTGAGCATCACGGGTGCCAGGGCCATCGGCTCGCCTTCGTTGCGGTGGCTACCATGCCTTGGGCGCCGCACTGACTCTGAAGGGCGCACCTTCACACCTCCGTGGATGCTGCATTTAACGGCGACAGCACCGATAGGGGCAGCAGGGGGGTTCTCGGAAATTGGGGACCGTGGTAATAGGTGGTTCTGGTAAATGGACGTGTCAGCCGCTGACGCTTGCTTGAACGCCAAACCCTGCCCTCTGCAGGGTAGCCACCGCCACTGCTGCTGGAACCACGAGGTGTTGGTGCTAGTTGTTGCTGAACACTAGATGCCGAAGTGCTGCAACTGCTCTCCTGTTGCGGTGGTGGCTTCGGGTAGCGGGAATCCTGCAGTGAAGGCTGTATTGTGATGCCTCCCTTGCGACTTGGTATAACTGACACTCCCGAACACGAGGACGACGATGGCACCGGGTGGATGGGGCTTGCACGCAGCTGCTGCTGCAGCCCAGGGAGGAGTAGCACAGGGCTCTGGGCCATTTGGTCCAAGAATTGGTCCGGAACTCGCTGCTTGACACGCAAGTCGAACGCCGTATCGTAGATGTGCCGCTGGCGGGCCATCTCATCGGCGGACGGCGCCCTCCCTGCAGCAGCGGTGGCGTATGCTGGAGTGGGGCTTTTGTTGCGCTGCTCTTCGGACCTCAGCAGCCGCAGAGCCACGGTGGCTGGGCCGGTGTCCCAAGGGTCGCAGTACCTCACATCGCCCGCGTCGTCGCCGCATGCCTCTCTTGCCGACACTGCTGCTGATGCAGCTTCATCCACTGTCTTGGAGGCCTTGCTGCCGGGTTCACTATGGATAATGGAGGACGCCGACATAGAGCTTGAACCGGAGGCCTGTGACTGATGCGGTGGCGACTGAGGGCTTGACTCGCTACCGCTGAACCGTTGATTCTCGGCCGCGATCTGCGACAACGACGAGCCGCAGCTGATGCTCGGGGATGTATGGGCCGCGCAGGCATAAGGAAGCGGGCCGAAAGCAGCTATTAGAGCTGCACTCCATTCAGGCCAGGACTGCTGCTTGATGCCTGCGTAGTTGTCCCAAGCCTTTGCGGCACCACAAAATCGTTTTGCTGCAACCAGCCATTTTGTGTGGTCAGGCCAAGCATGACGATCACCCAAGGCATTGATAGTGTGAACCCAAAGGATCACGTCATCTTAAAGGCTGCGAAAAGGCGGTATTTTTACGTAAGCCGGCTGCTGGAAGTCGCGGTGGCTCAACTCCGCCAGGCTGCCTGTGTAGCCGCCCGAGGAACCAGGGCTGGTGTCCATGGACAGCGCGGTCATTGTGGTAGTCACGGCAGCAGGTTCTACGACCAAGAAAGCATTGACAGCATACCTTGGTGCACGCCGAAGAACTGTACGAGGAAACTTAAGACAGGAACGCCTTAAATCAGGCTCGTTCTAGACTGCGCCATTGCAATGTAATCAAGGAGACAGACACACAGCACCCATTGCTTGCTTGCTTGATCCTCATCCGTGGCGCTTACCCACTACAGGGGATTGGCCAAGCACCCATTCACTGGTCCGGCTGTTCTCTTCTTCCTCCTCTTCTCCCCCAAGCGCTCGCTGTCCGAGTACCCGAGCCCAAGTGGATCCCTTCATCTTTACAACGCATATATAGCGCAACTGACGACGTTGGTCTGCTCCGGACGACGGTCAGTTGCACTTCGCTCATCTAGGCGGCAGGACGTCTGTCAAGTCTACATTGCAACACATTGCAATGTGGTGAACGCGGTTTAAAATACGGGACCTCAAAGCTGCGCGATGTAATGCTAACGCTTTCACCGCTAAATCGCTACTGAATAGTTTACAGCGAAGTTGTATATGACTCGGATCCCGGGATTTCTTCGAGTCGGTCGACAGAAACCCAATCCACGAATCGAAGCGAAAAGTGTCTATCTACAGTGGAATTACACATGCAAAACACACTCCAGTGTTCATCTGAATAATGAAAAGCACAAAACAAGTGTCAAAAACACGGGATAGATATGGCGCGTTCGAACAATGCGAAGCACGTAGCGTTCGCCGCATGCGTTTCCCGGTAGAGATTATGCGGTTGCATAAGCTGCAGTTGCCGGGAAGCGGCAACTCTAGCATACGAAGCAGGGAGTGACATCACTACACCTTTATATGCTAAAGATGAACCCCCCTAGCAACTGGTTTCATTTGTGTTGTGATAGCGCTACGGAAACGCCACGCGTAGTTATAGGTTCTGCCGAAGAGCAGCGTGAACACGATGAGCGGCGACGGGAACAGCAATGTCAATATGCACGACGGTCCATGCTGGCCAAATAGCTTCGGAGCGTGGATTAGAGCCAATTTTTTTTTCGATTACCGAACTTCTTGCGTAGCTTCTACAGCGTTGCACGCTATGTACACGTGGTTTTCAAGTTCACACACGGTATGCTGTCGAAGTAAACAAGCAAGCATGACCTACCCTGCACGGAAGAACACGGATTAAACTTTATTTGTAAGAGAAAATACATGGTCTGCATGAAGCACATACGTTATACAAACTTTACGCTTGACGACCGGTTCTGAAATTCATGCGAAAAGAAGCTGACCAACAGTGAGCTAGTAAAAAAAATGTCGCAGTTTCACAGGTGAAACTGCGATCAATTGCATCAATTGCGATAGCAAATTAGTAGAGGGCTATACGAAGTAAGGATAGTAGTTTTATCAGCTGTATAAACTTGGACATGCAGCAGCACCAGCAACGCGCATAACTGTTGTCGACGCCGTCGGCGTTTTGCACGCGTTCGCTCCGAACGCGCGCGACGTTGCTGACTGTTGCCGGGGCGTTTGGGGGCGGCTCGGAGGTTTTCGACGAGATCAGAATGGACACTCGTCGATCAGCGTCGGAAATCTTACACACCTTCTCGCGTCGCAACGCTTTTATATAGGCATTTGGTGCCGTAGCTAAACGTCGCCTCCCCTCCATGCCTCCCTCCCGTCCCTCCACGGCCTTGCGTGCGACGGACGAAGTCGCGTTTGCTCTATATAAATGGTGATTGTAAACGAGGAAAGAGACGCTTAATTCTGCAGCCCTTCAGGGAGCACGCCGCAGAACGCGCGTTTGATCTCCGCCGTGCGTTCGCTCCCCGTGATAGCGCGCGTCCCTCGCGCACTTTCACTCGCATATAAAGCATACGGCGCGCGGCGAGGATTTCATCGCCGTTTGACGTCATACGGAACCTCACAGTGACGGCGACGGCGACAGCGACGGCAACGCCGACGGCAGAAATCCGCTTTGAGTGTCCATATAATTGCTATTGCATTAATAGAGAGAGAGGGAGACAACACTCAGGATAGAAAGAACAAGGACCGCTCCACGGGAAAAAGATTTAAAAAATACCAAACGGCCACAAGGTACTATTGTCACGTAGTAGTGACGCTGAAGAAAACAGTCCTAAAACTGTGTACAACGAAACTGGTTGTTTATTGGGCGAACCTGTGCCCACAAAAGCAAGGTACACTCAAAGCACAACGATAACGGCGAACACAGTCGGCGATCGTCGAAAATCTGATCAGCGGCGAAACGCGTCGGCTTTTATACCTGAGTCATCGAAGGTTCTAGATTAATCCCTGATGCCCGCGTGTCTTCCAGAAAGTTCCAGAGAATTCGCATCAGTCATGCAATCAGATAACATAAGCGTCCGTGAAAACAGGCAATGGAAAGAAGCATCGATAACGTTCTAGAAACTTCCGATACAGACGCGTCCTGCGCCGAGCGATAACGTTTAACATTTGTTAGCCGGTGGAAAGCGGCCACCGGTGAAAGATAAACATCTATACGTGTCAATACCCTCCCCTTAAAAAGCATCGTCCCGATGCTACAAACAAATGTGAAAGCGAAAACAAAACCACACGTAATAAAAAAAAAATAAAGTAACAAAGTACCTAAGTTCGTCAGCGGGCGTAGAAAGGCTTAAGACGCACCACATGGACGACTTCGGGTCGTGCGCGGCGCCGCTGTGATTGCGAAATGCCGTCTGGCACGACCTCATAGTCCAGTGCGCCAATACGTCGGATGATCTTATATGGTCCGAAATAGCGACGTAAGAGTTTTTCGCTAAGTCCTCGTCGGCGTATCGGAGTCCAGACCCAAACACGGTCTCCGGGCTGGTACTCGACGTAGCGTCGTCGAAGATTGTAGTGTCGGCTGTCGGTCCTCTGCTGGTTCTTGATGCGCAGGCGGGCGAGCTGTCGACCTTCTTCGGCACGCTGCAAATAGGTGGCAACGTCTAGATTTTCCTCATCGGTGACGTCCGGTAGCATGGCGTCAAGCGTCGTTGCCGGGTTCCTTCCGTAGATCAGGTTGAACGGCGCCATGTGCGTCGTTTCTTGCACGGCCGTGTTGTATGCGAAGGTAACGTACGGAAGGATGGCATCCCACGTCTTGTGTTCGACGTCGACGTACATTGCGAGCATGTCGGCGATGGTCTTATTTAGGCGCTCGGTGAGGCCATTCGTCTGCGGGTGGTAGGCGGTGGTCCGGCGATGGCTTGTCTGGCTGTATCGCAGGATGGCTTGAGTTAGTTCTGCCGTAAAGGCCGTGCCTCTGTCGGTGATGAGGACTTCTGGAGCCCCGTGACGCAGGAGAATGTTCTCAACGAAGAATCGGGCTACCTCGGTGGCACTGCCTTTGGGCAAGGCTTTTGTTTCGGCGTAGCGGGTGAGGTAGTCCGTAGCTACGACGATCCATTTATTCCCGGACGTCGACGACGGAAAAGGCCCAAGTAAGTCCATCCCGATCTGCTGGAATGGTCGGCGAGGTGGTTCGATCGGCTGTAGAAGTCCGGCTGGCCTTGTCGGCGGTGTTTTGCGTCGCTGACATTCTCGACATGTCCTTACGTAATGGGCGACGTCGGCAGAGAGGCGAGGCCAGTAGTATTTTTCTTGTATCCTCGCGAGCGTGCGGGAAAAACCGAGATGTCCAGCCATTGGGTCGTCATGGAGAGCTTGCAGAACCTCTGGACGCAACGCTGAGGGCACCACGAGGAGGTAGTTGGCTCGGAGAGGCGAAAAGTTCTTCTTTAGGAGAATATCGTTTTGCAAGAAAAACGACGCCAATCCTCGCCTGAACACCTTCGGCACAGTGACGGTCTTGCCTTCTAGGTAGTCTACAAGGCTCCTTAGTTCCGGGTCGGCTCGCTGTTGTTCAGCGAATTCGTCGGCACTGATGGGTCCCAAGAAAGTGTCGTCATCCTGGTCGTCCTGTGGCGGCGGTTCGACGGGGGCGCGAGACAAGCAGTCGGCGTCAGAATGCTTTCGGCCGGACTTGTAGACGACGGTGATGTCGAATGCTTGAAGTCTCAGACTCCATCGTGCGAGGCGACCTGAAGGATCCTTCAAGTTAGCTAGCCAACACAAGGCGTGGTGGTCGCTTACAACTTTGAAGGGCCTGCCATAGAGGTAGGGGCGAAACTTTGATGTAGCCCAGATGATGGCGAGGCACTCCTTTTCTGTTGTGGAATAATTTGATTCCGCCTTCGATAGCGACCGGCTAGCGTAACTTACAACCCTTTCTATTCCATCAGTCCTCTGCACAAGCACGGCGCCGAGTCCTACGCTGCTTGCGTCGGTGTGGACTTCGGTATCGGCGATTTCGTCGAAATGCGCAAGAATGGGCGGCGATTGCAGGCGTCGCTTCAGTTCTTCAAATGCTTCGATTTGCGGCGTCTCCCACTTGAACTCGACGTCGGCCTTCGTGAGATACGTCAGTGGCTCGGCGATCCGTGAAAAGTCCTTGACGAAGCGCCTGTAATAGGCGCACAGGCCAAGAAATCTACGCACTGCCTTCTTGTCGGCGGGCGGAGGAAAGTCAGTGATGGCCGCCGTTTTCTGTGGGTCAGGGCACACTCCAGACTTGTTGATGACATGGCCCAAAAACAAGAGCTCCTCGTATGCGAAGCGGCACTTTTCTGGCTTCAACGTGAGTCCGGAGGTCTTGATAGCTTGAAGAACTGTTTCAAGGCGCCGGAGGTGTTCCTCGAAGCTTGAGGCAAACACAACGACGTCGTCCAAATAGACGAGGCAAGTCTGCCACTTCAAGCCTGCCAGTACTGTATCCATGACCCGTTGGAAAGTCGCAGGTGCCGAACAAAGACCAAACGGCATGACCTTGAACTCGAACAGTCCGTCTGGTGTTATAAAGGCAGTCTTCTCCCGGTCTCTCTCGTCGACTTCGATTTGCCAGTAGCCGGTTTTGAGGTCCATCGACGAAAAATACTTTGCGTTGTAGAGTCGATCCAAGGCGTCGTCAATCCGTGGGAGAGGGTATACGTCCTTCTTCGTGATCTTGTTGAGGCGACGATAATCGACGCAGAAACGTAGGGTTCCATCCTTCTTCTTCACTAACACCACGGGGGACGCCCACGGACTCTTGGACGGCTGGACGATGTCGTCGCGTAGCATTTCGTCGACTTGTTGCCTTATGGCCTCGCGTTCGCGCGCCGAAACTCGGTACGGGCTCTGACGGAGTGGGGGGACATATTCGTCGGTTATGATGCGGTGCTTGGCGACCGGGGTTTGTCGAACTTTTGACGACGACGAGAAGCAGTCCTTGTATTGCAGGAGCAGAGCTTTTAGCTGTTCTTTCTTATGCCAAGGAAGGTTCTGATTGACGTCGAAAGTTGGTTCAAGTACTACAGTCTTCGTTGCAGGTGCACTAGAATCCGTGAAGGCAAAAGCACTGCCGGCTTGTACTATTTCGTCGATGTAGGCGACCGTTGTGCCTTTGTTAATGTGCTTGTATTCCTCGCTGAAGTTCGTGAGCATCACTCTTGCTTTCCCTTCACGTAGCTTAGCTATACCTCTAGCGACGCAAATTTCACGATCGAGCAGTAAGTGATGATCGCCCTCGATGACGCCCTCCATATCTGCAGGCACTTCGGCACCGACGAAAATCATTACACTGGAGCGAGGCGGAACGGTGACTTGTTCTTCTAGCACATTCAAGGCATGGTAACTGATGTCTGTATCCGGTGGTATCGCGTTGTCCGTTGAAAGCGTTATTGACTTGGACCTTAAATCGATGACTGCACCATGTTGGTTTAGAAAGTCCATGCCAAGGATGACGTCCCTGGAGCAGTGCTGCATGATTACGAAGCTCGCCGGGTAAGTGCGATTGTTAACCGTGACTCGCGCTGTGCAGATTCCAGCCGGCGTTATTAGGTGGCCTCCCGCTGTCCGGATATCAGGTCCTTGCCAGGCCGTCCTCACCTTCTTCAACTTGGCGGCGAACGGGCCACTGAAGACGGAATAGTCAGCTCCAGTGTCGACGAGAGCGGTGACGCTATGACCATCGATTACCACGTCTAAGTCGGTAGACCGTCGTCTGGCGTTGCGGTTAAGTCGTGGCGTCGGATCACGGCTACGTCGGCTTGCTTCGCTGCTGCTACGTCGCGTCGGTAGGTCTTCTTTTGGCGGCGAAGTGTTGTCGTCAAGGCTCTTGCTAGGCGGTGTGCTGGTACCTCGTTGTGATGATGCGTGAGTTGTCGTCATCGGTGGCGGCGGAGGATCTTCGGTATTGCGTACAGCAACCGCACCTCCATCGGTTGCTGCCTTTAGTTTCCCGGATAGGGGCTCACGGACCGGCCCCGCGGTGGGCCAGTGTATGGTCGGCGCTGCGGCGACAGATAACGTCCTGGTGACGGCGAGCGTGAGGGTCGTCGTGGTTGGAACTGGGCTCCGGCGAGGTAGTCAGCGATGTCGCGTGGTCGCTCGCCAAGCTGTGGACGTGGCGCGTTGACGGCGAACCCTCGTAGGCCCATCTCGCGGTATGGGCATCGGCGGTAGACATGGCCGACTTCCCCGCAGTGATAGCAGAGCGGGCGGTGGTCGGGGGCGCGCCAAATGTCCGTCTTCCGCTGGTAGCTGCGCTGGGCGACGGGCTGGCGTGCTGGCGGCGGCGGCGGTGGACGACGGGACTGCGGCGTTACGGGGCCCTGGCGCGAGCGCGGAGGGGCGCCGTGACGACGGGCGACGGCGGCGTAGGTCATCGCTTGCGGCTGTAGTTGAGGCGATGCCGGAGCTTCTGGCACTTCCAGAGATCGCTGAACCTCTTCTTTAACTATGTCGGCGATTGAAGTCACCTGAGGCTGCGACCTTGGGAATAATTTCTGTAGTTCTTCCCGTACAACAGCTCTGATCGTCTCGTGCAGGTCGTCGGCGCCTAGAGCTTGAGCTTCGGCGTAGTTTGTCAGCGCACGGCGGTTGTATTGTCTGGCTCGCATTTCAAGCGTCTTCTCGATGGTTGTCGCCTCCGAAACAAATTCTGCCACAGTCTTGGGCGGGTTGCGCATCAATCCAGTGAATAGATGCTCTTTGACGCCCCGCATCAAGAACCTAACTTTCTTTTCTTCAGACATGTCGGGGTCGGCGTGGCGGAAGAGGCGAGTCATCTCCGCCGTGAAGATCGCGATGCTCTCGTTCGGCAATTGAACTCTGGTTTCCAGGAGAACTTCAGCCCTTTCTTTTCGTACGACACTCGTGAAGGTCCTCATGAAGTTCTCGCGATATAGGTCCCAAGTCACCAGGGTGGTCTATCTGTTCTCAAACCATGTCCGAGCAGCGTCATCCAACGAAAAATAGACATGCCGCAGCTTGTCATCGTCGCTCCATTTGTTGAATGTCGCGGTCCTCTCGTACGTCTCCAGCCATGTTTCAGGGTCTTCAGCTGATGATCCACGGAAGGTCGGTGGCTCCCGAGGTTGCTGCAGCAGGATGGGGGACGCTGGGGCTGCCATTGAGGTCGTTGACTTGGCCTTGATCGCTGTGGTCTTCTCGGGAAGAAGTCCGTATTCTGGCAAAAGACCTTGCTGCCTACGGCTAGCTCGCTGGTCCTTGGCGATGTTGGTCTCGTCCTCCGGTTTCGGGCTTGGGTCGCGGCTTTGCGGGGGTGTCCGCTGCATGGACACAAAAGCACCTTCACCAGATGTCACGTAGTAGTGACGCTGAAGAAAACAGTCGTAAAACTGTGTACAACGAAACTGGTTGTTTATTGGGCGAACCTGTGCCCACAAAAGCAAGGCACACTCAAAGCACAACGATAACGGCGAACACAGTCGGCGATCGTCGAAAATCTGATCAGCGGCGAAACGCGTCGGCTTTTATACCTGAGTCATCGAAGGTTCTAGATTAATCCCTGATGCCCGCGTGTCTTCCAGAAAGTTCTAGAGAATTCGCATCAGTCATGCAATCAGATAACATAAGCGTCCGTGAAAACAGGCAATGGAAAGAAGCATCGATAACGTTCTAGAAACTTCCGATACAGACGCGTCCTGCGCCGAGCGATAACGTTTAACATTTGTTAGCCGGTGGAAAGCGGCCACCGGTGAAAGATAAACATCTATACGTGTCACTATAGTACAACTTTAGAAGACAGGAGGAGGCCCCGCCCAGTTGACCGAAGCGCAGCAGCCAATTCCTCCGCGACTCAAGAAATATTCCCGCTCAAAAAATTGTGACTGCTTCTAAAACGCGTATTTGTCGGTATAAATAAGATTTGTGTATCTTGACGAGTGGTTTGGTAAAACTATCATGATGGAAATGCTACCGCACATGACGGTTCGCGAGAGAAAAATAACTCCGTGCCTTCTACAACGCTGTGCGTAGTCTGCCATGGAGCAAGATCGACGGCACCGGGCGTAGTAGTCGCTGGCTTAATAGCATAAGATTCATATATACTTTTTGTGTGTTTGCACAACCTTATTTTTTAATGTGTTGGGCTTATTTTTAATTATTATTTTTCTTTTTATTTTCGCGGTTGCGAACCTGCAATCTCGTGAGTTCGCGCACGATCGCGCGCGGCATTCCGTGCCAGTTTTCAGCCATGGAGCCCAGCGAGGTGACATCGGAACGCGATCCTTTGTTGCCGAACGAGCCTTGTGTCGCCTCGATGACCACACCACCAAGGAGCCTCGGCAAGAACAAGAGCGGCCACATCCTGAACAGCGATTCACGCAACATGATCTTCCACTGCTACACGTTTTGGCGTAACAGGCAGCCTGAACGCAGCGTGGAGGACACGAGCAAGTTTGTCGCCGACATGCTCGGTGTCAGCGAAAGGACTGTGTTCAGGGTGAGGGAGGAAGTTAAAGCTTCGCATTTTTCGGGTGGCAAACTGACGACGCCCTCGCGAAAGCGCCCACGCAATGCGGAGAAGAGAAGACGCAGCGCGAAGTTTGACAGCTTCACGTTGTGCGCGCTGAGGTCATGTGTGCACGATTTATTTCGTCGCAACGAGATACCGACGGTCGAGAAGATAACTACCGAGTTTCCCCATCACTAAGGCGGTGTACTGTGCGTCGCCTGCTTGCCGAGATCGGCTTCAATCACGAAAAGAGAAGCTGCAACTCGCTGCTTATCGACCGGGATGACATCCCCAATTGGCGGAATCGCTACCTCCGTGACGTGGAGCGCTACCGGGCGGAAGGCCGAAAGATCTTCTACCTGGACGAGACATGGGTGATGGCGGGACACACTCGGTCGATCGTGTGGACAGACACCGTGGTGCAGAAGCGCGGACGCCTGTTCGCTCGAGCAAATGGCCTGACGACGGGTCTAAAACAACCTTCTGGGAAAGGTCAGCGCCTGATCGTGACGCACATCGGCAGCGAGGATGGTTTCGTCGACGGCTGCTTGGATGTATTCAGAGGCCAAAAGACAGGCGACTACCACGAGGAAATGGATGGCAATCGCTTTGAGGGCTGGTTCAATGACGTTCTGCGGAAGTTGCCAGCTGGTAGCGTCATTGTTTTAGACAATGCACCTTACCATAGCCGGCGAGAAGAGAAATTGCCGACGACGGCCTGGAAGAAGGAAAAGATACAGGAGTGGCTCACAAGCAAGAACATCACCTACGCTGAAAGCATGATAAAGAAGCAGCTGCTTGAGCTGGTGGCATCTGTAAAGTCACGCTTTCTGAGCTACATCGTAGTCAACACAGCTATAAGGGCCGGTTGCATTGTACTCAGGCTCCCGCCGTACCACTGCGAATTTAATCCCATTGAGCTTGTGTGGGCCAAGGTCAAAAATGGCATCGCTGCGGACAACAGAGACTTCAAGCTGTCCACGGTCGACGTCATCTTGAGGGAGAAAATCAAGCAGGTAATGGCGGAAGACTGGAGGAAGAGCATTCAGCATGTGATGGACTTGGAGGCAAAGTTCAGACTTTACACGTCTGGGAGTGAGCACATTCAACCCATCATCATCCAGCTGGGTGAAGGTGACACTGAAAAAGTGACTCCGACTGCGAGCTGTCTGGCATTGAGCCACTCGACGAAGCATAAAGTCTTCTTATTAACAAAAGAACAGCCCGGGCTATAAAAATTTTGCCGGTGGGTTCGCAACAGCCAACCATCCATTCCGTGACCTCTCAAATAAATAAGCAGTTCCGTTTATGGCATATTCCTTATAATAGAAGCTCAATTCTGATAAGCAACGTCCTGCACACATTGTGCTCGATTTAAGAAGTGGCGTAGAAACACATTTAAATGCTGGCATATCTGAATTGAAACATTATTGTTAACCCTGATTATCGTTGGCGGGCCCAAAATGCTCATTCAGGCAGCCACCCTCGAGTTTGACGCGCCCCATAGTGAAATAGCAGAAGTCAGAGCACGCTTTATGGTTCTGTTAGCAGTCTGCAGTGGAAATCAGTCATGTCATAGTGAGTGGTGGTGAAATAGCAGCAGACAACACGAAACTGACAGCCACTGTCAGCAGCTTGAATGCCAAAGCACATTCATGTGGTTGCATTTTTATTTTGTTT
>NC_051161.1:159726376-159764825 GCF_013339745.2 Dermacentor silvarum
CGTGCAGACTGTAGACTCGTCGGTGAAAACGACATTGCGCCATTCATCTACCGTCCAGTGAAGATGAGCCTGGGCAAAAGCCAGTCTTTTTGCATTTGCTGCGTCCGAAAGAAGCGGCTTTCGGGCAGCACATCGACTTTTCAGACCGCCTTCCAAGAGCCGTTTTCTGACCAACTCTTCGCTGACATCCAGGCCAACCACATCTCTAATCTGTCCAGCTGTCATGAATGGATTAGCCTCGGCTACTTGGACCAAGGCAGCATCCTCTTCTGCTGTCGTCTTCCGCACGCAGTTTCTTGCCGCATCATATATGCGCCCTTCATCTCTGAATGCACAAATTATTCTGTTTACAGTAGCTAGATGCAAGTCCAAAACCCTCGCGATATTTTTTTGGGATGTGCCACTCAACGACATTCGTATTGCAGCTACTCTCTTTTCCTCAGGGACCCGAGCTGGCATCATTAATACTACGCGAACCGCATTCTCGAGAAGGCAGGTGAAGGGCGTTATAACCACGAAGTGCGATATACCAATGACGTCTGATCGGAATATCTCGCTTATCAGCTCACGCCTTTCAGCAAACAAAGCAAAGGAAGGTCGTATCATGCTGCACTTTCCATTCTTTTTTCAGCGGTATTTAGAAGACACAGCAAAAAGCGATAACGGATGAAAAAATGTAAGCAGCTTGCACTAGTGCTGCAAGACGGGACTAACCACGGAGCTTGTGGCTCACTTAGCTTATTAGCAAGCTTCTAATTAACATAATACTAAATAGCATGATTTTAATTACAGTGATCTTAATTGAGAAGGTCGCAAATAGCAAGGTCTTCGTTAGCAATGACCTAATTTGCGATGACCTCATTACCGTGATTTTAATTAGCGTGTATATGACATCAAATACCTTAATTATCATGACCTTAGAACGGGTAGGCTTAATTGGCTTGAATAAGCATGAGCTAAGACCATGAAGAAGAAGGCGAAGAGAGCCAGAGCGCGCGCCGGCCGCTGATGAGTCTTCTGTCGACTCCGCACGACATAACTAAAAGCTTAACCACTCCGGTGTGAAAATGCTGACGCGGATGCAGCGTAGTTAGCGAGTGTAATGACATTTCATACATCGGAAGCACGACCACTTGACCTTTCCGTTACAACTGAATGGCAGCGTTCTGAATAGAAATAAAAGAATGACGATAGCGGTGCTCAAAAAATGTCGCAGTTTCGTCCGAAAGGCGAAGCATCAATTGCGATTTGCAAATTGGTAGAGAGCTATTCGGAGTAGGGATAGTAGAGCAGTTTTATCGGCCGCATAAACTTGGACACATTCGCTTTCTAACTGAATTGACAAGCGTGGTGTCATCGCGCACAAGCAAACATGAATAGATCATACTGAATGACTGCAGACAACGACTGTCAAAACGCTGGCGCGGCCGCTGCAGCGGGCGAAGAATCGTGCGGTCTATCGCTTCAACGGAAACTGAGCGGCGAATGGACAGCGCATAAAGGTCAGAGCCGTGTGGAGACACGGCCGGGCTCGACTGGCGCGCGCGCTCGCTCGCTTCTACGCGCGCCAGTCGAGCCCGGCCGTGGTGGAGATAAAGAGACGGTGCGGGCGACGGCGCCACAGCCAGTGCAAGCGTATTTGTTGGCAGAGTAGGAGCTGCTCCCCCCGTCCCTCCTGCGCTGCCTCCCCGCTTTTTTTTTTTTTTTTTTTTTTTTGCTTTCGCGTGGGAGATTGCGTTGCCAGTTCTCCTTGCGCTGGGTTGCAAGATAAGCATTTGGTGCCGTAGCACAGCGTCGCCCCGCCTCCCTCCCCCCCATACCCCCACGGCCTTTTGGGCGACAATCGCGTTTGCTTTCCGCCGTGCGTTGGCTCTCCTTGATAGCGCGCGTCCCCCGCGCGCTTTTACTCGTACGGCGCGCGGCGACGATTTTATCGCCCTTGGAATCTATACGGAACCTGACGGCGACGGCGACGACGACGCCGACGGCAAAAATCCCGTTGAAGTGTCCATATAATTGCTATCGCAATAAAAAGCGGGCGTGGTGTCCGGTTCCCGGAAAAGCCCAGCAGCCGACAGCTGCCCAGAACTGCTCAAAGCGCGCATGCGCATATTCTCGTTCATTTCAACGCCGCGCTCCGCTCTGTGGCGCTGACCAGCTCGGCGGTCGACGCTCGCGCGTTCAGGTTAAAAAAATGGGCGGCTGTACTCTATCCACAGCTAAACATTCGTCGCTAAAAAGGAATCTCAAGGTTCCGTCCCGTCAGTGTTCCATTAATGTTGTTTCAGGCTGATTTTCACCTGTTGTTCCCGTTTAACCATCATCGGTACTAATATATACAGACGATTTTCTTTCCGAACGTAACATCTTATCACTCTGCCAACACGCATTTCGAAAGGGGATGTCAACTATAAAATGCGCTCAACTTACGTAAGGTCCCTAGACACAACACGTTTTGTCTAGGGACCCTTAATTTTACGCGCTGAAGTACTGCAGGGAACCACGTAGATTTCGAATTGGATAAACGCGTCTTGCCGATACGCGCTCGGCTGCTGAACGACAAACCAAGTAGACGCGCACTGACTCTGCGCTCAATCGGCCTTGTAAGCGAAGCGATGGAAGTGATCTACGAACCGCTGCCGGCGCGATCTGTCGTGCGCAAGCGCACTAGCGTTCCCGCTAAAAGCGGTTGCGTGAAAATTGCTATCATGTGCATGTGTGAGCGGAGCATACCGCAAACGTACAGCTCAAACACTCTTATAACGCAACTTGCGACGTGTGCATGAATTTTAATGTCAAGCATTATTAAGGCAAAAAAGTCTTACATGTAGGGATGTGCGAATAGTGAAATTTGATCTCGAATCGAATCGAATAGTGCCGAATAATGGCCAAAAATGTAGAATCGTATATCTAATACAAAATATTCTATTCAAAATTTACAGAAAGAGCAAAGAAAGGATGTCTGCTCATGTCCTCGAGCACACAAAGCGATGAGTGACTGTTACCGCAAGGCTACAAATTATGATGCAGAAACACAAGCTGTTCTGCATGACCTGGCTTCCGGCTATCTCGCCGCGATGTTACGGTGTTTCCTGCAGTTGGAAACATGCGTTCACTGGGCACCTATGCAGCAGGGATGGGAAGGTATCGCAAAGCAATTTTGGAGATTCCTGGATAAAGTAAAGCTCCGTGCTCTTTCCAATATTTCAAAGGATCATCTTTTCTTGGGATCAGCGGCTCGTTGAAGTATTTTGCAATTTATTGACTATAAGCTGTGAGCTCATTGTGGTGGTTCTTTTTTGACGCCAGCAGTTCACTGTCCACTTCGGTTTGTTGTTATGATTTCTCGTGCTGCTAATGTCCGCCTAATCGAATAACCCAGCTCAACGATAAGAGTTATGCTACCTGCCACAGGCAATTTTTAAAATTCCGTAAAGCTTAATTTTGAACACTCGGTGTATCATAGTAGGCATAGGGCGGCATGACATGCATGCATGCATACATACAATACATGCATTGTATGTATATTTGCATATTTGTCACGGCGTATATATCATGACATTAATGATACGAATGACAAGTCGTGGTCATTCCCTTCATTCAATACATGTCAGGATATATATTGGAAAGGCTTAAGAGTGAGGATCAGCGGCGAATATCTCAGTAACATACAGCATGATGATGAATTGCAACAAATTCAGCAACACTGGAGATGAATTGCAACAAATGATTGAGGACTATAACCAAGAAAGTGCAAGAGTGGGGTTGAACATTAATGTGAAGAGGAGAAAGGTATAATGTTCAATAGCGTGGCAAGGGAACAAGGATTCATGGTCGCCAGTCAACTTCTACAGTCTGTACTGGGGTACGCTTATCGGTAAATTCGTGCCCTCGCTACCGTTGTACATCTGTACGGTTTCTCTATAACCGCCACTGGCCCAGCAGAGGCACTGACGCGGGCACTGCCGGCCAGTAGCGCACCCAGGATCTCTGCCAGGGGGGGAGGGGTTGTCAGTTTGCCAATACCATCTAAACAGCGCTAATTTCGATTTCTTCACGGGAAATTGTCAACAAATGTGTGTGCAGACGATTGCGCGTCTTACATCTTAGTTGCAATACTCAAGTGCGCAAGGAAAGGGGTTCAACAAAAGGGGGGGAGGGGGGGTTAAGTCGGCCTTAGGGGGGGGGGGTTACAACCCCTGACCCCCCCCCCCCCCGCCCCATCGGTGCGCCACTGCTGCCGGCGTCTTCCCTGCCGAGGAGGGGGAGAAGAAACGAAAGCACGCTCGAAGCTTAGCGGTCCCGCTGGCTGAAGGGAGACATAACGGCGTCGCGCGCGCGTGGGGAAGGAGGCGAGAATGCGCGCACGAAGGCCTTTCGCCGTTGAGGCCAGGCGCTTTTTAGATGCGAAGCATCTTATCGGGGCTATGTCACTCCCTCCCTCCGCCGTGCGGCGTCCACACCCCTACTGCGCATGCGCATCCTCCTCCCCCTCCTCTCCTTGTCTCATCTGTCCTCTCGGCATTCCTCCTCTCCTCTCCAACGCTCCTCTCCTCTCCGGATTGCGCAACGAATGGCAACACCTGCGACTCTGCGCGCGATAATGCGAAGCAGCTTAGGTTGCGTAAGTGGTTCGTGTGGAAAGGGAAAGGTTGACGCTATCTTCTGCAGCCCTTGAGGGAGCACGGCTCAGCGCCAACAGGGAGGGGAAAGTGGGAGAGAAAGGAGGCGCGACGGTAGGCGCCCCAGAGGCACCGGCAACAGTCACCAACGCCGCGCGCGTTCGGTGCGAACGCGGGCAAAACACCGACGGCGTCGACAACAGTTCTGCGCGTTGCTGGTGCTGCTGCATGTCCAAGTTTATACAGCTGATAAAACTACCTTGAGTCCACTCCATGGCTGCTTCGCATACTACTCAGGGTTCCCTTACGGGAAGATGGTGTAATTGTTTTATGGTTGGGGGCGGCTAAGCTTATTCGAAACCTCCGGGCTTTCGCCGTATGTATCACTGTAAGAAAAAAATGGCGAAATGGGGTATGGAGGTTACTCCTTTTGGGGAGTAATTGACCTGCAACACCCATTCGTCCTTTTGGGTCTAACTTCGAGGGGATTAACTTTTACTCGTCATGCGGTTACTCCTTCAAGGACTAACAGTTGCTCTTTTCAGATGCTCCTCAAGGATGGGATTAAAGAAAGTAGCCATTTATTCAATGAGAAAAACAAAACCAAAAAATTTATCGAGCTGACAAAAAAAGTGCCCCAAAGTAGGATTTCAACTCACCTCCTCGCGCTCACACGTTAGGTACTCTAACTACAACACCATGGCAGCTCTTCTTTTATTGCGATAGCAATTATATGGACACTTCAACCGGATTTCTGCCGTCGGCTTCGCCGTGAGGTTCCGTATAGATTCCAAGGGCGATAAAATCGTCGCCGTAGGCCGTATGCGCGAGCGAAAGCGCGCGGGGGACGCGCGCTATCACGGAGGGCGAACTCCCCCGCGCGCTATCACAGAGAGCGAACGCACGGCGGAAAGAAAACGCGACCGTCGCCCGAAAGGCCTGGGGGTATGGGAGGGAGGAAGGCAGGGCGGCGCTGTGCTCCGGCACCAAAGGCGTATCTTGCCACTTAATCTCCCACACGAAAGCAAGAAAGCGGGAAGGCATCGCGGGAAGGAGGGGGGGGAGGGGGACAGCTTCTCCTCTGCCAACAACTTCTCCTCTGCACAACTCCTCTGCACTCTGCACTTTGCCCTGCGTTGGCGGTCGCCCACACCGTCTCTTAACTCCACACGGCTCTGAACTTTGTATGCGCTGTGGATTCGCCGCTCAGTTTCCGTTGAAGCGATAGACCGCGCGAGCCTTCGCCCGCTGCGGCGTTTTTCAGTGTGATCTATTCATGTTTGCTTGTGTGCGCTGACACCACGATTGTTAATTCAGTTAGTAAGAGATAAGTGTCCAAGTTTATGCAGCCGATAAAACCACTATCCCTACTCCGAATAGCTATCTTCTAATTTGCTATTGCAATCGATGCTTCGCCTTTCGGGTGAAACTGCGACATTTCTTTTACAACAAAGATGTTAAGGGCTCAGTCTTCGATGGTCGTGTCCGCGTGTAGAAAAAAAGTTGTCGCAGTTTCACCTGAAAGGTGAAGCATCAATTGCGATAGCAAATTTGTAGAGAGCTATACGGAGTAATGATATTAGCTTTATCAGCTGTATAAACTTGGACATGCAGCAGCACCGGCAACACGCAGAACTGTTGTCGACGCCGTCGGCGTTTTGCCCGCGTTCGCTCAAAATGCGTGCGGCGTTGGTGACTGTTGCCGGAGCCTCTGATATAAATAGGCACTTGGTGCCGCAGCTAAACGTCGCCTCCCTTCCCTCCCCCTTCCCCCCCTCCCCCACGGCCTCTCGCGCATCGGAAGAAGGCGCGTTTGCTCTACATATATGGTGATTGTAAAGGAGGAAAGAGACGCCTACTTCTGCAGCCCTTAAGGAAGCACGGCGCAGAACGCGCGTTTGTTCTCCGCCGTGCGTTCACTCCCCGTGAAAGAGCGCGTCCCTCGCGCCCTTTCACTCGCACATACAGCGTTCGGCGGCGCTGAGCCGTGCTCCCTCAAGGGCTGCAGAAGATAGCGCCAACCTTTCCCTTTCCCTCAAGAACCACTTATCATCGCGCGGCCACGATTTCATCTCCATTGACGTCATACGGAACCTCACGGCGACGGCGACGGCGACGGCAGATATCTGCTTTTGAGTGTCCATATAATTGCTATCGCAATAAAAACTCACATTGGCCGTATGCTGTATGTGCGATAAAATCGCGCGAGGGACGCGCGCAATCACAGGGACCGAACGCACGGCAGAGAGCAAACGCGACTTCTTCCGTCGCGAAAAGGCCGTGGGGGGACGGGAGGGAGGGAGGGAGGGGAGGCGACGTTTAGCTGCGGCACCAAATGCGTATCTTGCAACCGGTCGCAAGGGGGACTGGGGACTCAATCACCCACGCGAAAGGAGGAAACCGGAAAGGCAGCGCGGGAGGAAGGGAGTGCAGCTTCTGCTCTGTGAGCAATTAACTGCATACTTGTGCTTTGCGCCGCGACGGGCGGTCGCGAGCACCGTATCTTGAAAGTGATCTGCAACACAGCTCCTACCTTTGTATGCGCTGTGCTTTGGCCGCTCAGTTTCCGTTGAAGAAATAGACCGCATGAACCTTCGCTCGCTGCTGCTGGCGCGCTTGCTCACGCCAGCGGTTGTGTGCGGTCATCGAGTGTGATCCATTCATGTTTGCGTGTGCGCGCGTTTTTTTTTTTTTGTTTCGCACTTTTAATATTTCAGTCTGAGAAGATTTAACATAATTAAAAGGCATGCGCTGCCGGTGTTTTGTTTCATGGCATTTCTTTATGGGCTGTCATGCTCAAAATTTTGAGGAGCTGTATAATCTTGGACATGTAGCAGCACCAGCAACGCGCAGAACTGTTGTCGACGAAGGCGGCGTTTGGCCCGCGTTCGCACAGAACGCGCGCGGCGTTGGTGACGTGTTTATGAAGAACGTGCCAACCTTTGCAACAGACCCTATGGCGGGGTATAGTAGCGACCATAAGGCCATGGTCCCTGTGGTCGCTAAATAAATGAAAACCATCGGATCATATATATTTCTCATTCTTTAATAGTTCAAATAACCAATTCCACCATCACATCTTCATAGTCATAATTGGAAATACAGAATTCCCACCATAGTGGGAATTATGTGTATATACCCATCTCCACCCCACCCCATCTCCACCACAATGGAAGGGCTGACAGTTTTTTATTATAATTATTAGGCATTTTATTTGCTGTAGGATTCCTCTGGCTAAAGCAAGGAAATTGCATATTGCCGCGCCTGTACTCTGATGAAGAGGAGGAATATGCGAGCAGGCACGCGCGTTTCTATCAAGGCGCGGTGAAGAAGAAGAAGTCGCGGCAGCGCGCTGTATTAAAAAAGGCGACCTCCTGCTATTCCTCTTGATCAGGGCTGTGCGACCTCTGTTTCTGACGTTGCGACACTGGTGGAGGTGCTGGCGCCTTGAACCTCATGCGTTCAACCCCTATAAGGACTCGTACACCCAGTCCGGAAGCTCCACTTCTCGTCACGACTCCAGTCCATCGATTCAGTCGGCGCCTGCTCGGCCTGAGCCCGGAATTCCCTCCCGTTGCGCCTCCCACCAGCATGGCTGTTCCAACACCATCGGCCGCTCTTCCTTCTTCTCAGACGGCGCCGAGCATTTCCCAGGTGACTCTTGAACAGCCTCACGTTCCCGCTACCTTCCATGGTGATGCTTTCGAAGATGTCGAGGACTGGCTCGATCAGTACGAGCGCGTCGCTGATGTCAATCACTGGACCGAGCGACAGAAACTCACCCATGCTTATTTCGCGCTCGAAAAGAGTGCTCGCACGTGGTACGAGAACAGGGAAGCGAGCTTCCACACGTGGGGCAATTTTCGGCGTCAGCTCCTCGATTCAATCGCAAGTTCGGACCGGCGCGATTACGCGCAACAACTTATTGAGGCTCGCGTACAGCAGCCGAACGAATCTGTCGTCATGTATGCGGAGGATATGGCCCGTCTGTTTCGCCGAGCTGATCCCGATATGACCGAGGCGAAGAAGGTGCGTCACCTTATGCGGGGAATTAAGGAACCGCTGTTTGCAGGCCTTGTCCGAAACCCGCCCACAACGGTCGACGACTTCATCAAAGAAGCGACTATCATTGAGCGGGCACTTCAGCAACGTTGCCGCCACTTTGATCGCCTACCCAACAACACACCAATAAGCGCCGCAGCTCAGGGTGTTGACCAGCCTTCTTTACGGGAAATGATTAGAGTCATTCTACGTGAAGAGCTGCGAGCCCTCGGCATTACTCCTACGGAGTCTCCAGTCGTTTCGGTTGCCGAAGTCGTGCGCCAAGAGTTGCGGCAAGCCTTCTCCTCACCACCTCCATGCCCTGAGGCACGTCCATTGAGCTATGCCGACGTGGTCCGACGTCCTCCCCCTTCACCGGAGGTACCGCCATTTCAGCCTCGGACCGTTCCCGTGCCGTGGTGGCAACGAGAGTCTGTGAGACGACCTCCTGTTCGCCGTACTGACTTGTGGCGCACGGCCGACCGTCGACCACTCTGTTTCCATTGTGGGGAACCTGGCCACATTGCCCGCTTCTGTCCCCATCGAGAGGCTGGGGTGGCAAGTTTTTCGCCCGCCGCTTCTCTGCGCTTTGACGACCGTTGTGCCCCGAATCGTGATCACCTGTCGACCAGCCAAGCAGCTTCACCGCGTCGTCGCTTGCAGTCCCCATCCCCTGTGCGTTACACTTCCCCAAACCGCCAGAGTTTCGCTGACGTCGTCAGGGGTGGTCGTTCCCCTAGTCCGCGCCGGGGAAACTAACGGCAGCGACCTCCGGGGGGAAGGTTGCCCAGTGTCGCGACGCCAAAAATACCCCCCACGCTACCCAAGAGGACGATACGACGACGACGAATACTACCGCCGACGACGTTGCCCGTGCCGATATTAGCATTCTCATCGATGGACATCACGTTACAGCACTTGTTGATACTGGCGCAGACTTCTCAATCATGCGGCAGGAGCTGGCCGACCGCATTCGGAAAGTGAAGACGCCGTGGACCGGGCCACACATAAGAAGTGCCGGTGGCCAGGTAATAACACCAACAGGAACATGTACCGCTCGAATTCACATCGGTGATTCCAGCTTCGTTGCCACTTTCGTCATTATCCCCGACTGCTGCAGAGACCTCATCTTAGGGATGGATTTTCTGCGAGATCACGGCGCCGTCATAAACATTCCGGGCCGTATGGTGACGTTCTCTGCAAGCCCCTATGCCGACACCACTCATGACGGGCAACATGAGCGTCTGCGACTCGCCGACGATGTGACCATTCAACCGCGCTCCTGCCGCCTTGTATCTGTCTCGTGCCGGAAGCCCTACCATGGGGATGTGATCGCGGAGCAAATTGTTGCACTATTGCTAACCCACGGCATTTCGATTGCTAGAGGCCTACTCGACATGACTCATGGGCAAGCGGAAGTCCTTCTGACGAACTTCAGCGACGAACGCCGTCACATTCAAAAGGGCACCGCAATTGCCTACTGCGACGAAGTCATTCAAGTAAACGATTGTTTGGCTTTACAACGTCAAGACACGACCGTTCCGGCCTCGACACATTTGTCTTTCGACGTCAGCTCCACCCTGTCGCCTTCTGAGAGACAGCGCCTCTTGGAGCTGATACACCAGTTCGAAGATTGCTTTTCGACTACGTCAAAAGTGAAACAAGCACCGCTGACCAAGCACCGTATAATCACGGATGATACCACGAGGCCGATTCGACAAAACCCCTACCGTGTAGCTCCAAAGGAACGTGAAGAGATTCAAAAGCAAGTGACCAAGATGCTCGAGGATGACGTGATCCAGCCTTCGAACAGTCCCTGGGCTTCACCCGTGGTCTTGGTCAAAAAGAAAGACGGCAGCTTGCGCTTCTGCATCGATTACCGCAAATTAAACCAAGTCACGAAGAAAGACGTCTACCCGCTGCCATGCATTGACGATTCGCTGGACAGGCTGCGGCATGCACGTTATTTTTCATCAATGGACCTACGAAGCGGGTATTGGCAGATAGAGGTCGATGAGAGAGATCGTGAGAAAACGGCCTTCGTGACCCCCGACGGTCTTTACGAATTTAAGGTACTTCCTTTCGGTCTGTGCTCAGCGCCAGCCACTTTTCAGCGTTTAATGGACACCGTACTATCAGGCCTGAAGTGGCAAACTTGCTTGGTCTATTTAGACGACGTCATAGTGTTCTCGGCTACATTCGAGGAGCACCTAAGCCGGTTACTCACTGTTCTTCAAGCCATACGCTCAGCTGGCCTGACGTTAAAGCCCGAGAAATGTCATTTTGGCTTCAGTGAACTGTGCTTCCTCGGCCACGTCGTCAGTCACGAGGGTGTACGACCGGACCCAGAAAAAATAGACGCTGTGGCAAAGTTCCCCACACCACCCGACAAGAAGGCAGTGAGGCGCTTCCTGGGGCTGTGCGCCTATTACCGGCGGTTCATTGCGAACTTCTCTCGTATTGCTGCCCCGTTAACACGCCTTACACGAGACGATGTTCCCTTTCTGTGGGGTGAAAATGAGCAAATAGCATTTGACGAACTACGCCAGCGCCTGCAAACGCCTCCAGTTCTTGCGCACTTTGACCTGGAAGCCCCTACAGAACTTCACACCGATGCGAGCAATGTTGGTCTGGGGGCCGTACTGGTGCAGTGGCAAGACGGCTTCGAAAAAGTAATCGCTTACGCCAGTCGAACACTCTCTCGTACGGAGGAAAACTACTCGACTACCGAGAAGGAATGCCTCGCCGTGGTGTGGGCGGTTACCAAATTTCGCCCATATTTGTACGGCCGTTCATTCAAGGTTGTCAGCGATCATCATTCTCTTTGTTGACTGACTAACTTGAAAGATCCATCTGGCCGTTTGGCGCGCTGGAGTCTTAGGCTTCAGGAGTTCGACATGACCATAATTTACAAATCAGGGAAAAGGCACACCGACGCCGACTGCCTTTCGCGGTCACCCGTAGAGCCCGCAGGTACCGATGACGCGGACGTTGACGCTGCATTTTTGGGAGTCGTCGACGCCGTCACCATTTCACAGGAGCAGCGCCACGACCCAGAGCTGCTCCCACTCATTAATTTCTTGGAAGGCCGAAGTACAGACGTCCCGCGACTCTATGCCAGGGGACTGCCGTCGTTTTGTCTGCGAAATGATGTTCTCTATAAAAAGAACTTTTCTGCCAGCGCCAGCACGTACCTGCTTGTCGTACCGATATCACTTCGCAAAGAAATACTAACAGCATGCCACAATGAAGCCACCTCAGGTCATCTAGGCTACACGAGAACACTGTCCCGACTCCGACGCAAGTACTATTGGCCAAAGCTACCCGCTGCTGTGAAACATCATGCACAAACATGCGCCGACTGCCAAAGACGCAAAGCACCTCCCGGCAAGCCTGCAGGTCTCTTACATCCAGTCGAGGTACCAGGACAGCCTTTCACCCAAGTTGGAATGGATTTCCTGGGCCCATTTCCAACTTCTACAGCCGGCAACAAATGGATCATTGTCGCAACCGATTACCTGACGCGCTACGCGGAGACTAAAGCTACGCAGCGGGGCACAGCAGCCGAAGCGGCTCATTTTTTCATCGAGAACGTCGTCCTTCGGCACGGTGCCCCAAAAGTAGTCATCACAGACAGGGGAACTGCCTTCACTGCAGAACTTCTTGACTCGGTTCTCACACTAAGTGGTACAAACCACCGGAAAACAACCGCATATCATCCCCAGACCAACGGACTGACCGAGCGGCTTAATAAGACCCTCGCAGACATGCTATGCATGTACGTCGACGTGGAACACAAGAACTGGGATCAGATTTTGCCTTACGTAACTTTCGCATACAATACCGCTCGACAAGAAACTACTCGAATGACGCCCTTCAGCTTGGTCCACGGTCGCGAAGCCACGACGACGTAGGATGCCATGCTGCCTCACGAGTGTGACGACATACCTACCGACGTTGTCGAATTTACTCAGCGCGCCGAAGAAGCTAGACAGCTTGCCCGCGTACGTATCTGCTATCAGCAAGGCCAAGATGCAAAACGGTACGATCTTCGACACAGGTCCGTTATCTACACTCCCGGCGATAAAGTATGGGTTTGGATACCCATACGCCGTCGTGGACTTTCTGAAAAACTGCTAAGACGGTACTTTGGGCCATACAGAGTGATTCGACGCCTGAGCGACGTGACCTACGAGGTCGTTCCTGACAGTGACAGTAACTCCAGTCGCCGCAAGCACTTACCCGAAGTGGTGCATGTGGTGCGGATGAAGCCGTATCTGTCGAACTAAGTTTCGTTTGTTCTTTTCTGTTGTTTTTTTTGTGGTTTTGTTTTGCGTGTCTTACTCTGTGCCATTTGTACGCCGCCCTCATATGCTTAAGTTACGCATCGGGACGATGCTTTCTTCGGAGGGAAGCAAATGCCGCGCCTGTACTCTGATGAAGAGGAGGAATATGCGAGCAGGCACGCGCGTTTCTATCAAGGCGCGGTGAAGAAGAAGAAGTCGCGGCAGCGCGCTGTATTAAAAAAGGCGACCTCCTGCTATTCCTCTTGATCAGGGCTGTGCGACCTCTGTTTCTGACGTTGCGACAATATTATGCAAAGTGCTTGCTCCCCCCCCCACAGAAATTCACCCCCCCCCCCCCCTGGCAGAGATCCTGGGCGCGCTACTGGTTGGAGTGCATACGGCAGGCATTACCAAATCCTGACTGGGAGATTACCACTGTCGTTGAGCACAAAATGTAAAAGCATTGCTTTCTACCGGTATACTAACCTATGGAGCAGAAACGTGGAGGTTAACAAAGACGCTAGAGAACCAGTTAAGGACCGCACAAAGAGCGATGGAACGAAAAATGTCGCAGTTTCACCCGAAAGGCGAAGCATCAATTGCAAAAGCAAATTAGTAGAGAGCTACACGGAGTAAGGATAGTAGTTTTATCAGCTGTATAAACTTGGACATGCAGCAGCACCAGCAACGCGCAGAACTGTTGTCGACGCCGTCGGCGTTTTGCCCGCGCTCGCACCGAACGCGTGCGGCGTTGGTGACTGTTGCCGGTGCCTCTGGGGGCGGCTCGGAGGTTTTCGACGAGATCAGAACGGGACACTCGTCGAGCAGCGCCGGAAGTCTTTACCACCCTCTCGCCTCGCAACGTTTTATTGCGATAACAATTATATGGACACTCCAAAGCAGATTGCTGCCGTCGGCGTCGCCGTCGTCGTCGCCGTGAGGTTCCGTATGACGCCAATGGCGATGAAATCGTCGCCGCGCTCCGGACGCTGTATGTGCGAGTGAAGGGGCGCGAGGGACGCGTGCTTTCACGGGGGAGCGAACGCACGTCGGAGAGCAAACGCGCAATAAAGTTATTTGAATGAATGAACCTGGTAGTATACGCTTTGTGGAACCACAAAGAATGCTGCATAGCCAGCTGCATGCAAAATGCATGCAGCTGGCTATGCGTAACGCATAAAGTCTATTCATATGCATAGCGTCGATTCCCACACTGCATGGGATCTGCGCTATTTTAAATACGTAAGCATTTCTATGCCTTGTTGTAAAGTCCGAGGTCCGTGCAGCCACGAAGGTTCCATGGATGGTGCCGTGCCAGATGCCGGGAGAATGAGAGGTCCAGAGAGATCAGAAAAGGGTTCTATACAAATGCACATGATATTTTACACGAAGGGCTCCATGATTCTCGGAGCCGTCTACATGCTAACGTCTTTGCATGTTCGAGCGTTTACATCTCCGACCGTCCACACAACACTCAAGCTCTGCTTTTTATGCTGTTCATATCCCCCTTTCACTCGACGAGGGAATTCATTGTCCTTCTCTTGGCCAATTCGAACTTTTGCAAGGTCCGCAAAATCCCGTCCCTGGTGAAGTACCACGCGGCCGGTCTCCGCCTCTGGTGTGTTCAAGCTTCGACCCGCCTTCGATGCGATGCAATTGCATGAGGAGCGTGGGTTGGCGCTGTTCCCCCGAAGTCGAAGTCGTCAGCGTAGGCACTTTGCAGCAATTAGCCGGTCATACAATGCCGAAGAGCCCTTCACAGTTTGGGGTGCTTCACAGAACCTGATTCGTTCATCAGCTCAGACGAACACGCGACGTATATAGAACCACTTGTCAATCATTTTGATGTGACGCACGCTTCGTCGCCAGCTCTTTGGCAGTTGAAAACAAGGACGGCCTTTCATAGCTGCACGCTCGCCGGTATGCATAGTTCGTCCAGAAAGCTCGACAATTTCAACAGCATTTCATAGCTGCAAGTTTGGCGGTGAAGCCCCCTTCACCGCCAGACACAACAGCCTACCCAACGAGGAAAACCGTCCGTCCGTCAAGTACGTAAGTCGATCGCTTTCAAGATAGGGCCCGCGGCAGCGAGCGAATTGACCTCCGTGCTGCCTCTCGCTTGAACGCTAACTAAGCGGTAGGAACACAGTTCACACGAACCCCATCGCAGATCGCTTTCAAGATGTGGCCCGCGCGGCCGTGCCATACGTAGCCACCGCCGGAGTACGGTTGGTCACTGTTAATAATGGTTCGCATCGAGATGAGGCAGCCTCATCGTCCACGTCTATGTAAGGGGTCTACCAAACGTGCCAGTGTCCAATTACGTCACGTACAACAGCACGCCTCGGCCAGTGCTCATCTTTAGCGAAGCAGCGGCATCATCCAAAGCACGGCGACGGCTAGTGGCGGTCCGAAGGGAGGGGGGAGGGGGTTGTCATGGGGGCGATTCCGCCTCCCATGCACAGAACATTACGGCTAAAACTTCGGCTAAAAATTCCGCGGAGAGATAAAGACGGGGACACGGAAGAAGAGCATAGCTGCAGTATAAGCTTCGATGCTCATCAAATGATTTCGCAGCGAAAACAACCAGGCATCACCGGAAATTATACACCATCGGATTCGCCTCGTCAACAAGAACCCGAAGATACCAAATTCTGAGGTGAGTGACCGTTTTACGAGATTTTACGGTAGAAAACCACCTCGCGCCTGCTATTCCCGCCATCGCTCCGAGCTGCCTCGAGCGGCCTCGCGAGGCCCAGGTCTCGGCGCTCGTGCCCAAGAGGCAATTATCGTCAATGATGGAGGTATCTGAGCAGGATGAGGAAGTTACCCGACGGGAGGACGACGTAGACAACGGTTGGAAACAAGTTGGATATAGGAAATGGGCAAAGCAGGGGAGCCAGCATATCCGTGCTAGCACGACCCTACCCCGACCAACAAGAAGGCATGGCGCACAACTGATATTCAAGATGAACAGGGCCAGCAGAATGCCAAGACTGCCGACAGGCGACTACTAGGTAGCCATCCGGCCAAGAGGAGTACTGCAGATATCCCAGCTAAGCTTAACGGAACGAGACAAGCTGTGTACGAAGCAGCCGAGATCAGCTATGGAGAAAGAAAGATGGACACGATCTGTCCGCAATAACTTCCAGAACATCTTGGTCGTCAGCACCCCAAATCAAGAGCATGCAGACAAATACCAAATGATCAAGCACATCAAGGCTAATGACAAGGTGTATGAGGTGGCAGCTTACGAGACGGCACCGGAAATCACCGCCAAAGGAGTAAACAGAGGAGTCCCCTTGGAAGAAATCCCGTGAGATATCACCGCGGCAGTTATCACACCCTGAAATCCTACGGCGATCGCAGCCAAACGTCTCGGAAACACCACGACGGTGATAGTACTTTTCGACGACTACAGAGTTCCGTCATACCTCCTACACAGAGGAGTGCTCACGCGATGTTCGCGATACAGAAAGCAAAGGGATTTTTGCAAACAGTGCAACAGACTTGGGCACAGGAGCGATGTGTGCCCGAGGCCAAACTACAAACTATAGTTTGTCATATATGTGCGGGATGTGGAACACCCAACCCAAGTTAGGACCACAAGTGTCAGCCAAGATGTCAGCTATGCGGCATGGATCATCCCACGCCCGACAAAGCCTACCAGGCCAAGTTCAAAAAACCCTACATCGTGAAGCAACGCCAATGACTCCGACAAGTGCAACAGTAACAGCAGAGTATCCTCCCCCTCCCCCCCCCCCCCCCCCAGGGCCGACCGATCGCGGGAGGTCCAGATCCAAGAGGAGGGCAACGCCTGGGTCGAGATCCCGATCTGGGTACCGCGCGACGCCCAGAGACCGCACCCCGCAGTCTGCCGGACCGAACCTGAGAGGCCGAACTCCACCCCGCTCCATATCCTGGTCAAGACCAAGGGTCGGCAACGGCCATTGAGGCGACCCGGCACTCAATGAAATTGTCTATATTAAAAAAGAAAACGCTCAGTTTAGAGAATTAATATCGCAACGCACTAGGAAAATTCAAATCCTTAAAAGCTGTACTGAAAAGAACTGTTCCGCGGGCCTCAGATAATCAGAAATCCCACATAATCGAATGGAAGAGGACAGCACCCCTCCGCCACTGACAAGAAAAGCTCAGGCGTCTAATGACGAAACCGCGACGCAAACTTCAAACCTGAATCAAACATTGTCCGAAATACAGAAGGCAGTTAAAGAACCGGCAAAGGCAACCAACAACCTCTCGGTTGCAATCTCCATGATCATGAATAGACTAGATAAACTCGAGGCCAACGTAGCCAGTATCAACCCTAGGGCATCTCCGGCGCCTCCAGCCAACACCCAGGCTATCAGCACAGTGGACAATTTACACTTACCACAGGGCACAACAATGGCTATCCCAACTAATGTCATGAGACCGGCCTCCTTCCATCCCCCTCCCTCCTCAGTACCCAAATCAAGATATGGACGCACAGAAAAAAAGACTTAATACCCAAGTCAAAATAGGGAAACGCAGGAAAAAAAGGATTTAATTATTTAGCAGTGGAATTGTAGGAGCTATGAGTTGAAGAGAGCACTCCTGCAACACCTTAGGAGCAAAACCAGTTCTAACGCACCGCACCTACTGGCAGTGGGCCAGTGCCATCAGCGTCTTCGCAGAGGGAGAGGCAGTATGGTTTCGGAACGCTGGCATGATGAGCTGTGGAAGACGACGACGAACGCGCGAGCAGTAGCACGAGCACGTTCACGTGCTTACGCCGAGGGACGCCGACGCTCAACCCAGGAACGGGTGCCTAAAATCTGTGCTCTAAAGAAACATTATCGCGCTCAGCTTCTAGGACTGTAGCTCCTTTTGTCGCGAGAATGTGCTAACGCGCGATATGATTCCCTATAATTCCGGCCAGTCCTCGCATTTGTACTAGTGCTTCAAGCTTTCAACTGCATCAGTTATAAGTTGACTTATATAATCAGGAAATAGGAAAAAATGAAGCTCGGCAGGCCATGTAATGCGTAGGATGGATAACCGGTGGTCCATTAGACTTACAGAATGGATACCAAGATAAGCGCAGTCGAGGACGGCAGAAAACTAGGTGGGGGGATGACGTTAGGAAATTTGCATGTATTCTTAAGTTGGCCTCCCTGGGTGCAAAGTGTCACCGGATGGCGACGAAGACTCTTTGAGGATTTGTCGGCCTGGAAGATCTGGGGGAGAAAAAACTTAACTGCATCTCTTACCATCTGTTCCAAAACAGTAGCTCGCACTCGAACAGTAACATATGTGTCTTCTTCAATAGAAGGTTGCGGTTACTGTCTCATTCAGAAAGTTTTTTAGTAAGTGTTAAGTGGTTTAGACGATCGAACGCCTTCGAGAAGTCGATGTATATACCAGCTATCAGGTGTTTTTCATCGAAGGCTTTTAGAATGATTTCTTTTTGTATGACAAGAGCAAGTTCTGTACACCTGCCTCTTCTGAATCCGAATTTGGTGGGGCTAATGAAATTGTACTTGTTGGCAAACCCAATTATTCTAGCGTACATTATATTTTCTAAACCTACCTCTGTACAACACGGGCAGTATGGATATCGGTGTGTAATTTGATAAGTTCTTTTTTCCCCACCTTTGAATATCGTAATAACTTTTGCTATTTGCATTTTCTTCAGAAAAACACCTGTCGAGAGAGCTAGATTATAAATATGCATGAGCTGTGGCAGTAATGGTAACAGTGTACTTTACTGGCCTGATTTGAATGTTGTCGATATCACATGTTAAGCTGTTCTTAATAGATCTGTACACATTATTTATTTCACATAATGAAAAGTCTACTGAACGATAAACAATCTAAGGGCACCCTTAGCTTCGCGACGTTAGAGGCTCATAAATAAGCAAATCGCAATCGGTCTCACCGAGAGGGAATTAGCCATCAACTTAGCATATACCTGTCTCCCCCTCACCAAAGATGGAGATCGCCCGGTAGACATGGGACTCTCGGCACCTGATCTAGACCAACCCTTCACCGTATCAGCGATCAGACATGTTCTCTTCAATCTAAATGGCATATCAGCCCCGGGAACCGATGGAGTCATAAACAAACTCTTCCGGAACCTAGATGATAGGGCAATCGAGATAGTCACGGCCGAAACAAACGAGGTATGGAAAACTGTACAGGTCCCGATAGACTGGCGTACCGCAAAAGTGGTACTCATACCAGGCAAACCCCCACATATAAACAACCTGCGGCCCATATCCCTTACATCATGCATCGCCAAGGTTGCGGAGCACGCGATACACAACAGGATCACTGAACATATTGAGAACAAGGAGCTCTTTAGACACGACCTAATCGGCTTTGGACAGGCGTTGTCCACACAGGATGCTATGCTTCTGCGTAAGAGAGCAATATTTAATAACATGACTCGTGACGTGAAAGGGATCCTGGCACTAGACCGCTCCAAGGCCTTCGACAGGGTCACGCATAGACACATCCTAACAGAGATTTCCTCTCTTAACCTGGGTCAGCGTTTTCATGACTACACCAAATCTTTCCTCGCGGATCGCAAGGCACACCTCCGACTAGGCACGGTCTCGGGAGGGCCCTACGAGCTAGGCAACTGCGGCACCCCGCAGGGCTCGGTCCTCTCCCCACTCTTATTTAATAATATAGCCATGCACAA
The DNA here is from genome assembly GCF_013339745.2 of Dermacentor silvarum. Classification (NCBI taxonomy): domain Eukaryota; kingdom Metazoa; phylum Arthropoda; class Arachnida; order Ixodida; family Ixodidae; genus Dermacentor; species Dermacentor silvarum. Next base: position 159,746,014 of record NC_051161.1, read on the forward strand.
GCACTCCACTCGTCTCGCTGCAATCCCGAACATGAGTCACGCCATTTATGCGGACGACATCACGACCTTGGCGCCAGGCGGCTCGCTTGCCATGGTCGAACGCTCGTTACAAAGCGCGTTGGAGGCTACGGAAGACTTTCTTTCCAGCACCGGCCTTAAACTCTCTCCCGCTAAATCAGGACTACTGTTATACCGACAGTCCAGACAAGGAGTAAGAAACCTTGAGCCTCTGAAAACTCTGCCGATAGAAATTCGAGCTAAGAATGGACATCGAATACCGAGGATGGACTCGGTCAAGATTTTAAGTCTCCTCATTGATGCTAAAGGCTGTAACTCGACGGCCCTCAACAGGATCACTGGACAGGCTAGTAATGTCCTAAGACTTGTAGCCCGCAACTCAAATCGGAGAGGCGGTCTCAAAGAGGACAATCTGCTCAGAGATTACCAGGTATTCTTCCTAAGTCATGTTACCTACATCGCACCGTACCTTAATTAGGGTAAGGCTGAAAAGGTCGAACTCGACTCTCTAATCAGAACCGGTATCAAACGCGTGCTCGGCCTTCCGCAGTCCACGAGCACCGAGAAGCTGCTGGAGCTAGGACTATGCAACACTATCGATGAGCTAAAAGAAGCTCCACAGTGGCTCAAATAACAAGACTATCATCCTCTAAGCCAGTGATCAAGATTTTAGAAGATGCGGGTTTCCAACCCAGACATGAACCGGCGACCAAAATTAGCCTGACCCGACAAACCATAACTCGCATCATGGTTGACCCCGTCCCGCGAAACATCCACCCAGTGCATAACGAGGGTAGAAGATTCGCGAGAGCCAAATCCATCCTTTAAAAAGATCAATCAGCACAAACTACGGGCTCTCTTTGTTGATGCTGCCAGATATGACAGTGGGGATAAGTTCGCTGCCTCGGTTGTAGACGCGGAGGGCAACCTGGTTAATGCAGCTTCTGTCCCATGTGGCGGAGGAAGCGGCATCGCTCTGGCTTTTCACAGCGCAAAAGTTCCCCTATCGTCTTCACGGACTCACGCACAGCAGTTAGATCCTTCTCGGCCGCACTCGTGTCTGAACAGGCGAACAATATTGTGAACAAAGCACTTCAAAGAACTCGGGAGAGCAGCGAAGGAGGATACCAAATCTTTTGGTTCCTAGCCCACCCAGATGGCTCAGTTAACCCGCTCGGATGTAATCCTAACGAGCAGGCGCACCGGTAGCGCGCGATTTCACGTACCGCGCTGTCGCGGGTAGCCAGGCTCGGAACGAGGTTAACATCCACAAAGATCCATTATGTACCTTCCCGGCATGAGGGCATTTCCAGCCGTCCCCCCACCCCAAATTAAACAAACCTCAGGCTAGCACACTCAGACTTCTGCAAAGCCGTTCGTATCCCACTCCTCGGTCCCTTAACAGGATAGACCCTGACCACTCACAGTCATGCCCTAATGTGGTCATGACTCATGCTCTTTTGATCACATGATCTGGTTGTTCCCAGCCCTTAGCGTCTCTCCACCCATCACGAAAGAGCAATGGGAGGAATTCCTCAAGAGCAGCAATCTTCACATTCAACTCCAGGCTGTCCAGAGGGCCCACGACATCGCGGCGGGACTTCGTCTCCCGGTCCCATCGTGGGCGGAGTCACCGACTTAATTTGGGGGAGCCTTCGGCTCCCCTAGATCTCAGCTGATCTCCCAAGATCTCCCTAGCTGATCTCCCTAGATCTAGGGAGATCTCAGCTAGATCTCCATAGATCTCAGTATGTCGATGGTTACAATCCCAAGCCAGTATTAGTACCAGGTCGTTTTCACTTGCATAGTTCAATAAACCTTTCAAATATGCAATGAATGTATCCACAATTCCATCTGGAGGGCCGTATATTGCAGCTACAATATCCTTCTGTGATACGATAGCAACACACTATGCATCATATGTTATAAAATAAAATTCAGGAAGTAGGTCACAAATAATGCACTTTTTAATATTCAGTAACACTCCCAACACAACGTTTATCTTGGCGGTTTAGACGAAAAGTGTGGTAATTATCATTCACTACAGCATCGCAGTCCGAATTAAACCATGTTTCGGTCAGCATAATTATGTCGAATTCAAAACAAAATAGGTCCAAGAAAAGGTTTAGCAAGTCATGTTTATAGTATACGCAGATCTGACGTTTAGATGGAAGCACGTTAGTACAATATCCTTTTCGGAAGCTGCAAGACTGTTAACGTCTTCGGGTCGCAATGTATTATGGATAGGAGTGATGTTCAAAAGTGTGACGCTATTCACTCAAACTATTTTTGCAATGTCATTTTCATTGCTTACGTGAAGTACTGTGGACTGTTCATCCTTACGAGCAAAAATCTTTCCATCCCTTGTCCAAACGAATTTCCATTCGCATGCCTTTTTTTCTTACTGATTGCCATCCCAAGCAACTTCTTGAAAGTAGAGCAGAGATGCTCGTTAACAAATACTGACTTACTAGTTGAGGGACCGATGTCATTTGTCGAGAGCCTAGTTTTTCTCGCATTGAGCAGAAAGGCGTCACACTTTGAGCGGCTCCTAAATTGCACCTATTACGTTTGGACAAGAAGAAACATTGCTAGTTTTATCTCTGTGGCAAACATCCATGTCGCTTGCGGTTACTGTCTCATTCAGAGCTGTACCACTTGATTCAGTTTTTCATGCAGATTTCCATTCCTATCTTGCTCAATTCCCTTGATTTCCACATTGCGATTCCTAGAGTATTGCTCGCTATTTGTGATTCTTGATCCGTGATCTGCAAGCTGTTTGTACTTGATCGTAGGGATCACGTACTTGATCCCTACATTGAGCCAATATAGTACTTGACTTCCTTGTGTTTTTGTCGCTTAGCACATGTCAATTGCCGACAGCTACACTTTAAAATATTGTAACAAACAGATACAAATCCAACTTTCAAGTGTATAGACGGATGCGCAGTTATATACAGGGTGTCTTAACCGGCCATCATGCACCAAGATTTCAAAATATGCAAATGCCACGTAGCTGGACAGGACCAAGGTAATGGTGTTTGCCGTCGCTTGGATATACTCAGAATAATTTTGTTCATTCCTCCTAATTACATAATTATTCCTTATTAATCGATCATTTATCAAGTGTTATAATTAGATGCAAAGTTTAAATGAAGAAACATTGTAGAGGAACATGGAAAATTCCCGATACGGCTTTCTGTTGCTCAGTACGTGCTACATAAAAGTGTTTTTCCAAACGTGAACGAACCCCGCGTATACACGCAAAGTGCCTCGAGCGGCAAGTCGCGGGGCAATGTTGCGTGTATTCGCGGGCTTCTTTCACGCTCGGAAAAACGCTTTTATGTAGCACGTACTGAGCAGTCGAAAGCTGTACCGGGAGATTTTCATGTTGCTATACACTTTTCTAATTTACACTTGTCATCTGGTTATAATATTTGAGAATTTGATTAATTAATTAGGATTAGTTATGTAATTAGGCGGAATGCAAAAAAATTATCCGTGTATCTCCAAGCAACGGCAAATAACATAACCTTGGTTCTGACCAGCTACGTTGCATTTGCATATTTTGAAATCTTGGTGCATGATAGTTGGGACACCCTTAATATACAACCAATTAACGCGTCTGTTATTTTATTTTTATCTTTTCTACGCTTTTTCATCGGGTGTAAATCACTGGAGCAGAACTTAAAGATTGCTGTATATTTTACTTGTTCATCGTTCTTTCAGAAGCCGGTAGTCCGAGTATATTTTTTTCTCACTTTTTCATGTACTTTTTGTCTACTTTTTCTGTACAGTTAAGCAAACAAAGCTCATAAGCAGTGAACTTGTAAGCCATCATAACAATAACAATCTTCACAAAGAAATATAAATTAAAATGTGATTTGAAACCATAGCGTTGGCGGCCGGTCAAAGCATTAATTTTGGCACGCTGACTGAGTTTGGCATGCTATACCTAAAGGCTTCTAAGAATCATCATTTTTGCTAGAATTTGTTGCCTTAATTCCAAAATGCATAAAATGCACAAAAGAGCAGTGCACTGTGTCCCAGCTTCAATGCCAGTCCCTCCTGTGTAACGTTGGTGATGTTACAGTTGTTCCTAGATTTCTTCTTTACCAGAGCAGAAACTGTCAAAAACGTGGTAAACATGGAATCTATAGTGCAAACTACATTGTGCAGCGAATCTTGCTGGACTACCGGCACGATGGAGAGTTGCATTCGTATTTATAAGATTTTCTTCTCGTTTTTTTTTTTTTTTGTGTGCCGTAAGGCAGCCCTCCTCGTTCTATTTTTTTTTTGCGTTAGTTTGCCTTAAGGCATCAAAAGGAAGTGTTACACACAATTGTGAAGCTCTCTCTCTTACATAGTCCGTTATGAAACAAAAGTACAAACTAGATTGGAAGATTCTAAACAAGCAAGTTTTCTATACCTGCGCGTTGGTCAACGTCATCGGCAGTGTAGTCCAACCTTATCAACAGATTATGTTTCTGTCCAACTGTGATCAAAACTTCGTCACTACCGTTTTATCTAAATCGCTTTTATACCTTTACCAAAAAGAAGACAGACGCCAGAAAAATGTTACCTACACACACACATTCATGTTAATATTTTTTATAATTGCGATAATGACAGGTACCCGTACACATGAGCTTTTGTTGCGTGTAAGTCTGGGTTAGCGGTGAGAAACACATCGGTTGAACACGCCCAATCAGGCACACTGGCCGCTGTAGTGTTTTACCGCGGCAGCAGCAAAGCGCTAAGAACTTCGTCTGCCTTGCTCGTCCGTTTATTATTTTACCCTTACGACGATTTACCTTACCGATGATTTTACCCTTACCGTTGTCGTTAGGTCTCCGCCTCCTTCTGAGCTTTACCATCACCGAAGGGCACAGAAAGCTTTCTTCACAAGCACCGCCACCGGGATTATATCCCACGTAATTGAAGCAATGTGCCTGCGGGAGCTGGGCACGCTAACCACTACGCGACCGCCTCCTCCGGGCACCTTCAATATATATACTTGCCTTCCTGCTTCTCGTTTGACGAGAAACAATTGTACGCTCCTCATTCGCTTATACCGAATTAACCACTTCACTGTTGCGTAGTTTCCTTACAATTGCAGCGTGTCAGTTGGGTCTATATATATCTCTCTCTTTCTTGCTTTCATGCTACTCTCCAATCCTTCCTCCGATGTTGGTATACCATGGAATCGCCCTTGTCTCAACATGTCATCACCGCAGAAAAAATTGCCGTAAATTCCAATGCACTGAGCAGACCCTAATGAGCGCGCCGGTCTCGTCGCTGAACGTGGCACTTAATTGAAAAATACTTGAAATATCGATTAGTATGTGCACCGCACTCAAGCATTCAGTAATAATAGTACGTAGGAGTTGTTCCTGCAGCGATGACCTATAGTTGCGTCACTCTTGTGCGTCGTTAAGGCCCCCCAACGTCTGTCGCTTATGGGAGTTCGGCGTGTTCACAACACGACAGCCGTCAATTGTGCAATGTCAAGCTTCCTCGACGACAAGCGTTGCCAAGACAGCACGCAGGTTTTCCAAGTCTTTCTCGGGGCACAGGCGAAGGCAGAACTCATTCTTCATCAGGTTAAGCAATTCGTCGACGTCCCTTATATCCCGCTTCTCCACGGCGTCGCAACCAGAACCGCGCAGGCGGCGCCTGTAGCGACCGTTGAACAAGGTTAGCCACGCTTGGCCGTCAGTGCGACTCATCATGAGCACACGACGCATTATGGAATCGGGATTAGTGCACGTGTACCAGTTGAGGGGCACGCAGTCACGCCAACGCTGATCACGGGGTTCGATGCGGTACATCTGTATCCAGTCATCGCGGCCTCGGACGCAAAGTTCCAGCGTACCCGGGTCGCAGTCTTCGTCCGCGCCCAGCATCCGTAGCCTGTACGGGTGGTCGGCGCTCCCTTCCGTTTCTTTCAGGGGCAGAGGAAAGTACGGGTTGGCCGCACCGAATCCGACGTCGACGAGATGGTCGCCCTCAGGGAGCTCCACTGCGAGTACCACGTGCTGCTGCAGCGTCATCGGTGCATCCCGAGGAAGACCCCAGCGTACGCGAGCCATGCGCAGACGAAGCCGGTAGCCCAGCGCCTGGAGAAGACGGGCGAATAGGGAGTTGAGCTCGAAGCAGTAGCCGCCGCGTCCGCGTTCGACAATCTTAGCGAACAGCGAGTTGACATCGAGTGCAATTGTTCGTCCCAGCAAGACGTCGACGTTCTCGAAGGTCACGCGTTGCAGGTGCGCTTCCATGAGAGTCCGAAGTGTGTCGAGGTTTGCGGTGAAGGGCTCTCGCTTGGGAACGCCGATACGAGCCAAGTACGCGGCCGTTTGCTGCGCGGTCAGTGGATCCATTTCCAAAGATCGGCGAGTGAACTCCAGGCGCCCGGTTATTCATACGATGCGGCTCTTAGGTTTATGTTGACACGACGCAAGACGGCTTCCGAATGAGCGGAGGCGATGAGAGCCGCCGCGGCCCTGTCGTTGCGAAGGAGAGCGCAGAAAGGTCGGCTGTCGACCTCGAATGGAAGGCCTTGAGGAAAGGCGGAAGTTATCACTCGTCCGGCTCTCGCCGTACTTGCATGGCTTGCATCCCGAGAAGCCGTACTTTGGCCGCACGGACAGGCTGCGCCATCGCCCGTTAACAAAGGGAACGAGAGCGATGTTGCGTAAAATAATGGCAAACAAAATAAAAAGCGAGCCTGTTTGTTCGACAACGCTTACCCAAGCACGCGTTTTGTTAATCTCGCTTCTGTTAATTTGTCGGCACCACTGTGAAAGCAGCAGGGCGAAGGCGTTGAAGCATTTGCAGAGAGAGAGAGAGAGAGAGAGAGAGAGAAAGTAGTAGGGGAGGGAAGGAAGGAAAGTTAACGATGACAAAATACCGAGGGTGACGCTTAGTCTGGGTTAAACAACGTGACAACAGAAGCTATAGCGCTCTTGCTATTCTTGCTATTTCTTCGGCACATGTACCTTAAGATCGAAATCGTGGTTATAGCGAGTTCAACAAGAGAATAAACTGCTTTCACTTAAACTTTCGATCTGGAAGGAACAAATATGAAGACATAGAATATTTTTTTTAGTGATATACGTTTCCCATTTCATGTTCTTATGTTTACGGAAACTTGGTTTCGTAATGATGCGGAAGCTTTTTATTTGCCAGCGTATAATTGTTACTGCCTAAACCGTGATAGTAGGCGAGGAGGTGGAGTGTGCATCTTAACGCTTCGGGAAATGAATTGTGAAATTCTTTCAGTGTTTACATGTGTCACGCCCGATTACGAAGTGATTACCCTAAAATGTGGTTCCTTTGTGTATCTGCTACCGCCCACCGGGGCGAAACATATTCAATTTCTTATCCTTCTTGGATGCACTTTTGTTGATGACTACAAGTTACTGTAAATCATCGGAGGATATTTGAGCATTAACTCTATGCTGATAGCGCCATGAACTTGACTTGGAATCATTATTAAACGTTCACTTATGTCACAATGTAATAACTGTACCTACACGTATTACTGAAACCACATCCACAACATTAGATGTCTTCATAGCCAATTATAACAGTTCTTACATTAAGGCAGGCGTTATTAATTATGCTATAAGTGATCACTTGCCTGTTTACATTTCACTGTCTCAAACTAACACTTTAAAAAAGCGGAAGCACTCTTACGTGTACCGTGAAATAAACCCTATCACGCTGTTAAAATTCCGGGACTGCTTGTCTAACGTAGACTGGTACGATGTTTTCAAAGAAAACGACCCAGATGCAGCCTATGAAAAGTTTTTACACAAATTCATACGAATTTATGATGAATGTTTCCCCTACAAAACATCTGGTAGGTCTAGAAAGTGTAGGAAACCGTGAATGAATCATGAACTGCTCAGCCAAATACGAAAACGCGAACAACTTTACAGATCGTTTGTTGAAGTAAGGTCTTGTCGAAGCACTTTAAACTTATAAAGCATTCAGAAACCGCGTCAACAAAAATATTCGCTTAGCCAAAAAGGAACATTACACCGATCTGTTCAGCTCTCCTCGAGGGAGTTCTGAACAGCTTTGGAAAAAATCGGTAATTGGTCATGTTCCTAAACCGCTTACGAAACTAGTAAAGGACGGAATGGAGTTAGAAGGCTCGGAGTTTTCTAACGCATTTAACCCATATATGGGTTAAATGCGTTTTCAATGAAACTTTTTTTTTTTCACTTGCAGTCAGGAGATTCCCTACAGTTCATTTTACCCTACCCTTCTCGCGTGCAAGTCTTGGTTAGCGTGGGACACTCCTCGCCACGTGCTTTCAGTCGTTTGCAATGAAACTTTTTTTTTCAATGAAACGTATAGTAGAAACAGCGGTGTCCTACATATAGGACACAGCTGTTTGACCGACCGCAAACGATAAACTTTTGCATTTATCACAATGATATTGCTTTCAGAGCATATTCAATTACTCAGGAATAACTGACAAATTTTTCGACATCAATAATTATTTGAATTTATATTACTTGCATCAGGTAGGGCTGGGCAGATCGGGGGTCGTTGTTGTGTCACTGTGTCGCGCGTGTAGCGTTGAAGTAACGTAATAAAAGACATATGGACGTATAGTCGAAACTTTTTTTTTTTTCACTTGCAGTCAGGAGATTCCCTACAGTTCATTTTACCGCAGAAGAGATCCGCAAACGTTCAACGACATTTCGCTTTTCTTTCGCTATTGCAATGCAGGTTTCGGGTTGCAATGCAGCCCGCACTGCTGTGTCGCCATTGCTGTCGAATGTGCTCATATTATCATGCCTTGCTTATTTTGGCCGGTGATGTTGAAACGAACCCCGATCCTGACATTCCTGAAAGCCTACTAACCGAATTGCGAAAACTAACCGCCGGTCAGAACCAGCTGATCACTGAAATTCAGGGTCTTAAGTCGCAACTTACTTCTACTAACAAAGCAATTACTGCTCTAAGGAAACGAATGAACGACCTTGAGGGGCACTACCAGACGCTTTTGCCCTATCGAAACGAAGTGGATGCAATGCGCACCACGACTGAGCAGGCTATTTTTCGTATTTCCGAGCTCGAAGCACGTATCGACGATGCCTAAAATCGTTCACGGCGGGACAACTTAATTTTTTACGGCATTCCTGAGCCTTCCGGCTCGGAAACCACTGCCGACTGCGAAAGATTGATCGTGGATCTGTGCCGCGATAAGTTGCAACTGATGATTGATCCAAAAGGGTGCACATCGCATCGGTCGTCACTCCCCCAATCACTCTCACCCCCTCATAGCAAAATTTACATTCCATATAACCAAAGTAAGCATCCTTTCGAATGCCGAAGGCTCAAGGGCACTGACTACAGTATTAGTGAGGACTTTTCGCGATCATTTCGAAATTCCCGAAAACATCTCCTTGCGTTCGCAAAAGGTAAAGGCGTTCCGTTTTCTCTCCGCTTTAAGACATTGTTCATTGGTTCAAGACGATATACTTTTGATGCCGCCTCGAGTAGTCTTAAAGAGCTGGCATAGCAGCTACATCACCCCAAACAGAAAAATAACGTAACACCGACTTGCTCCAGAGGTAGCGCTTCGCTTTCTATAATATACACCAACGTGCGCAGTTTCCTCCCAAAGCGTGAATTGGTGTCTAACATAGTCTTATCAACGGGTAGTGACATACTATTACTTACTGAGACATGGCTGAGCAGCGCCGTTACTAATAGCGAAGTATTCTAGCAGACCTGCGCGGTTTCTGCCTCTATCGGAACGACCGCGCAGGAACCCGTGGTGGTGGTGTACTAGTCGCTGTTCGCGAGCAGTTGCCATGCTCGCTAATTACCGTTACGTCAGATATTGAGATGTTATGGGTGATAATCCATATCTTTCCAAAAAAAGTTGGACGCGCTTCAAAAACAAACTAAGTGAACTTACAAAGAAATTTATTCCTAAAGTCACCTTTCGTTCTTCTCAGCAAAAACCATGGTTCACAAAAGGCCTAAAACGCCTAGAAAAAAAAAGCGTCTGTATCGCGCCGCCAAACAGAGTGGACGCCCATGAGCATGGGATAAATATTATGAAGCCAAACACAGCTACGTTGACGCACTGCGTCACGCTAAACGCTCCTTTTATCAGAATGATCTACCAAACCTATTAATCAATAATCCGAGGCAATTTTGGAGAATCATAAACAATAGCGAAACGCGCACTATTAAGATAACTAACGAATCGAACGACATTATTAATGATTCCGATTTCGCCGACGTGTTTAATACCGCCTTTGCTTCTGTGTTCACTAACGAATCTAATGCGCCTCCCGTTTCGTCATCGCTTAGTATAAACTCGTCAATGCCAACCATTGCCTTCAATGTAGACGGTATTTGCGCAGTCATCGATAAAATCAAGTGTTCGTCATCTTCCGGCATGGACGAGATTAACTAAAAAATTTAAAAAAAAACACTAAGCTTATTTCTGCAGCCTATTTGTCTTTGATATCTGCCCAGTCTCTTTCTTCAGGTTTCATTCCAGATGACTGGAAAATCGGGAAGGTCGTTCCAGTCGACAAATTAGGTAACAGAAACTCGCCTCTTAACTACTGCCCCATCTCCCTAACAAGCGTCCCTTGCAAAATCATGGAACAAGTCATCTACTCTCTTATCATGAATTTTCTGGACTTTAATCACTTTTTCCATCCCGCCCAGCACGGCTTCCGCAAAGGTTTCTCCTGTGAAACACAGCTGGCCATCTTCCTGCATGATATTCACACTAACCTTGACAGTAACATACAAACTAACATAATTTTCCTGGATTTCTCTAAAGCCTTCGATAAAGTCCCTCATCAACGTCTAATATTGAAACTTACAAGACTTAATCTGCATCCTGATGTTTTGAATTGGATTATTGAATTTCTTAGTAACCGCTCCCAATCTGTCATTATAAATAATCACCTATCTAACCCTGTGCCAGTAACATCAGGCGTCCCTCAAGGATCGATTCTTGGCCCTCTATTATTTCTAATATATATTAATTACTTACCTTCACATGTGTCCTGTAATATCCGAATGTTCGCCGATGATTGTGTCATTTATCGCACTGTACGTAACACCTACAGCCAAACAGCCCTGCAGAAAGACCTCTCCAATATACTAACATGGTGTGACGATTGGTTAATGTCACTTAATGTAAAAAAAATGTAAAGTTATGTCTTCCACTCGTAGCCGTAATCCCCTGGTATTTCCGTACCAAATCGGAATCATGCCTCTCGAACTATAGTAGAGTCCTATAACTACCTAGGTATCACCGTATGCAATGATCTGTCCTGGCATAAACATATTTCTAACATCATATCATCTGCTAATGTTCTACTAATTCTACTAGGTTATCATCTGCTAATGTTCTACTGTAAAATCTACTAGGTTTTTTAAAGCGTAATCTCCGTCAGGCCCCTCAAATAGTAAAACTGCTTGCCTACAAATCCCTTGTTCGAGCAAAACTAGAATATGCATCTGCCATCTGGAGCCTGCACCAAGCATATCTTATCAACTCACTTGAATCTGTTCAGAACCGCGCTACTAGGTTCATTCACTCACAATAGTCATATGACGTCAGTATTTCTGCACTTAAAACACAATCCGGATTAACGCTAATATCTAATCACCGACGCATCGCTAGTCTTGAGCTCTATCACAAGTTCTTTTTCAGTGTCCTTCATCATGCGCCATACATCATTTGTGCGGCACGCATCTCTCATCGCACCAGTCATCCGCAGAAAGTCGCTCGCCCGCGTGCCCGAACCACTAATTTTTCCGCCTCGTTCATTCCTCGAACAGCTAAAGACTGGAACGGCCTTCCTGCTGACATTGTTAACATCACTTGCCCGTCTTTGTTCCAATAGCGGGTGATTGATCACTTTGCATATAACTAATGATGTGTACAAAATGTGGAGCCTATGTTAAACCCACCCCTTATGTAATACCCCCTCCGGGTGTCTTTAAGGACAATAAACTGAACTGACATTCTAAACCGCATTGACGCTGGGGAAGATGTACCGTCGACTGTGGCTATTCTTCCGCCCGAAAATCACGCGGCAGCAGTGACAGAGAAAGAAAGCGGTGATGAAGAAGGCACCGTTGTATGCTCCATTACTAGACTGCTTCAGCATTCATGAAAGCATGTGCGAGTACTTCGGAAAGCATGGATGCAAGCAGTTTATGATAGGGAAACCAATCCGGTTTGGCTCTAAATTGTGGCGCGTTTGCACGCCATTGGGCTATTCGCTTTCAGTTCAGCCCTACCAAGGGAGGTAATGTGAATGATAAAAACAAGCTTGGTCTAGGAGGATCTGTTGTTACAGAAATGGTGTCCAGGATGAAAGGAAAGCTTGATTACTCTTTTCATGTGTTCTTTGATAACTTCTTTTCAAGTCTCAAACTTGTTAGAATGCTTTCGTCAATGGGTGTCAAGTGCACAGGCACCGTGCGTGATAACCGAATAGAAAACTGTCCCATCCTCACACAGAAAGAAATGAAAAGTAAGACTTGAGGCTTCTACTATTACAGAGTCGACGCTGAATCTGAAGTTATCGTATGTTGCTGGAAGGACAACAGCACAGTGACCGTCGTCTCAAATGCTCACGGGGTCCGCAAATGGTAAAAAGGTAACCAACGCAAATGGTAAAAAGGTATTCAAGAGAGAACAGGTCCAAAGTCACGGTGGAGCAGCCATTCTTTATTTCTAGGTACAGTGGCAACATGGGAGGAGTTGATAGACTGGTCCAAAATATTGTCAAGTACCGCACAGCCATTAGAGGAAAGACGTGATATTCTTCACTCCTGACGTATCTTGTTGATGCATGTGTGAATAATGCATTCCAGTTATACGGAATGGGAATGGACCAAACAGAGCTCCTCACATTTCGAAGGACGAAAGCGATGTCATACATGAAGAGTTATGGTTCGATTGCGTCGAAAAAGCATGCAATCTTCACTGGAAGCCCAAAGCCGATTTGACCGCATTGACCACACAGTGATCCCTCAAGACAAGCAAACAAGGTGTGCTCATTGCCATGGGAAGACCACTACACGTTGTGAAAAAAAGCGACATCGGAGTCCATGTCAAATGCTTCAAATTGTACCATTCAAATAAGTAGTATATGCATTACGTGGTTCCCCGCTCACATGGGTGACAACGTGCTGCCGGGCCGTCCGAACCCCAATGAGATTGCTCACCGCCGTGCGCGAGAATTCACGCGCCGCGACGGCGGTGAGGCTTCATTGGATCCGGAGGAGCTCGGCCACAGCGACCCGTTATTAACATTTCATGAAATCGTCTCCCACTATAAAGAGGAACGCAGGCGCTTCCCGCCTCCATGCCCAAATCTATGTAGAGCTCAATCGATCACGCTTAGGATGCTTCAGACGAGGTCATATCCCTCGCGAGGTTTCCTAAGCAGGATTAATACAGAAATTGACCCACAGTGCCCGGATTGTGGGGAGGTGTTTAGCACTCTAGCACATATGCTCTGGCAGTGTCCTGCGTTACGGGATACGTCACTCACCAGCGAACAGGACTGGGACGAGGCCATCTCAAGTACGGAACTCAAGCTCCAGTCCATGGCCGTCCAGAGGGCCCGTGAAAGAGCGGAGAGGCTTGGCCTCCCGATTCCGACATGGGAGCAGCCAGCGGCGAGCCGGGGGCCCCAGCGGGTCTCCGCCGGCTAGTCCCTCAGACCTCAATAAAAGTTCATTGTCTGTCTGTCTGTCTGTGCCTAGTGTCCTATATGTAGGACGGCTACAAAAACACAGTTCGAAAAAAAAATTTTTTGAATAAAACGTTGATTCTGCTTTCTCAGGTCCCACAGAAGCAATTATTACGGGAAAATAAATCACTTTCCTTAATTTCCCCAAGTTCAGGCATATATGGGTTAATAACTTTTTGTCTCTTTCACCCCTTTGTCGACGAATAATTAATTATATACCAACATTAAAATATAATGAGCACAATTTTCCTAGATCTGGTCAGTGAAAGCGAGGTAGTTTCGTCTTATATTAAGCTAAATAACAGCAAGTCCCTCGATCCATCACGAATATAAATTACAACAGTTAAATACGTTATCGATATCATAGCGAACTGTCTAGTTCACATTTTTAATATGTGCCTTACAACCGGAGTGTTCCCACGTAAGATGCAATGTGCGAAAGTTACTGTTAATACAAGAAAGGTGACAGAAGCAATTTTTCCAATTGTCCTATTTCCATCCTGGCAATTTTCTCAAAAGGGTTAGAGAAAATAATACTTCAACGAATCGCATCCTTCGTTAACAGATATAACATTCTAAACCCAGTACAATATGGTTTCTAAAAAAGTAAATCAACAGAACTAGCACTTCTTGCACAAAAAGAGAACATACTTGAAAACTTCGAAAATCACAACCTAGTTTTAGGTGTGTTTTTAGACTTCACAAAGGCTTGTGATAGCCTTAGTCATCACATTCTTCTCCAGAAGCTTGATCACTATGGTATTAGGGGTAACGCACACTCCTTAATATCATCGTACCTACGACACCGCTCACAATATGTAAAAATTAACGGGCACGCATCTTCCTCAAGAAAGATTAATTTAGGTGTACCTCAACGCAGCATCCTGGGCCCATTTTTATTTCTTTTATACATCAACGACATCGTCAGCGTTGATGAGACGGTAAAGTACATACGTTATCTACGCTGACGACACGAGCATTTGCTTCTCTATTCGCTCCGTTGTTGATTTAGTAAATCATGCAAACATGGCTCTTGAATCAATTCAGGAATGGTCCCTACAAAACCACCTGGGTTTAAATATCGCAAAAACGAAAGCTTGATGTTTCATCCGCGTCATAAGGTGTGCCCCATGCATCCGCTATTTATTAATGGTATATCGCTTGAATACGTTCAGTCCTTCAAAACTCTAGGCGTCTATTTTTCAGCCACCATGTCATGGCATGCACACGTTTATTTCCTGGTTAAAAAACTTTCACGTACTATTGGATTCCTGCAGCGAAATTGGGCAGTGTTTCCGGTTAACACAAACCTACATCTTTATAACGCGCTGTTCTCTTCCACTCTGAACTATGGTGCTCTTGTGTGGGGCACAACCACAAATGCTAACATTATGAATTTTTTTTTACTGCAAAAGCGAATTACTAGATTAACTTGCAAGATGCCCTACTTGTCCCATACAACTGAATTGTTTGCGAAATTACGCTTAGTAAAGGTTGCATCATTTTACGAATACAGGCTTTTCCGCCACTACAAATTATGTACAAGAAAACAGGACAACGCTTTGCAAAACATAGCCAATCTTAAGATCAGCGCAGTTGCATATAACACACGTAATCCGGAACAGTGGGAGGTAGCACGAAATCGTACTATTGTAAACAGATGCTTCGATACCAGCTACCTTCACTGTTGAACCGGTTACAAAAAAAAAATGGTGCTGAAATTGCAAACATAACATGGCAAGAGCTTCGTGACTTGTTCTTGTAAATTTTCTATAACATTACTTGATTTCATTCGATTGTGCATTTGCACCAATCCTTCCAATGTTCCCGCTTTTTCTCTATGTTGCCTTATTTCATAATTTTTTTAATGTAGCTAAAACTGTTTACATAAGGTCACTGTTATCCTAATGTTTAACAATCTTCTAACATGTATATTTATTCCTGTGTGTCACAGCTGTCCCCGATTTGTCGTTGGCGCGAAGTCGATCGACGAGGTAGACAAGCTGGTTGGTCGTTCCGTACTCAAGCGAACACAGAGAAAAGAGTCAGAGTCGGGAGTAAACAAAAAAAAAGATATTTATCGGTTGATAAATGTACACAAATCAATAAAATAATATAATAAAAAAGACACAAGACAGACTAACACACCTGAACTTAATATACACAATGATGAGGACAACTAAATACGAGCGATTAACAGTAGATATAAAAATGGAACAGTGCGAGGATCAAATACACAAGAATACACTTAACAGCATTTCACTAAAACAAAGTTCAAAAGAAATAAAAGTTCCAAAGAAACAAATGGTGTCATACGCATGGCCGGGCAGCAGCAGCAAGTCCATAAACCGTGAAGTAAGTCGGTGCACAAAGCTTTCCCGAAGAATGCTGGCGGTCCGATCTTGTCGAGGTGGATGCGAATTGCTGAGCTGGGTTTCCCAGGAGTCTAGATCTGACGACTTCCCTCAAGCAGGTTGAGCTAACTTGAGGTAAACTACCGCGAGCTTCGTTGCAGACGCTGGTTTGACGTCTCGTACGTCAACAAGTTCCTCGGAGTTCCGACGTGGCCACGCGGCCCAGGCGAGGCTGGACGGCACTAGCCCCCCAATGGCTTCTCAGCAGCGCATAGGTTCAGCTTCTAGACTGATCAGCAGGGCCCAAAACCTGCGCTTAAATAGCCTCTCCTTTCCCTAGTTCCCTATATAGGGAAACTGCCGGTATGTAGAGTTGTCCGAATTCACGGCTCCTAGCACCCAACAGTCTTGGCCGCGCCCCTTTTCACCATGGGCGACAAACGCAGATTCTCCTCTCTCCGAATGTCAAGGGCCAAGGTCGAGCCCGGCACTACCACGTGGCCGTACACGCACACTTCGGGGTCCGTAATCGGCGTGTCGCGTCTCGAATCGAGATGCCACCCGTGAGGCCACGACGCTTTTGACGCCCGTAATTTCAACGCTTCTAGATCTTTTCAGTTGTCAAACTCCCCTTGCGGCGGCCGTCGATGCGCGGCCCCTTTTCGTTTCCGCTCAACAGGTGGCGCGGCGGCCACTGTTAGCCTAAAGCCCCTTGATGTTAGAAAGTAGCGACACTCTCCCCCACGCGCGCGCTTTCCTCCTCAATTCTCCTCGGATTTCTCCCCCTCACCGGGCCGGCGCGGCGCTGAACCCTCCAGTGACTCGCTGCAGCCGCATTAGAATCAATGCGCGCGCTTGTTTATTCGGCCCTTTGAAGCGTTGTATGGCAATTTATCCCTTGTGAAACTGTCATGACGAAAGTACGTTTCCGATAGAACGTCGTGCCATTTTTTTAGGACGCTTCGATAAATACAAGCGGAAGCGCTCCGAAAAAATGAGTACCAAGCAGTGGCTGAGCTGTTTACCTCTACGTCGCCACTTGGGTTGTCCGTAACGCGGAGGTGTATTGGGTGCATACAATAAGCAGCGTAGAGTATAAACGAGAATTTTGTTCACTATCTTCGCTCCTAGAAGGCTCAGAGAAAGTAACCAAGAAGAAATGTGATAGTTTACTTGAAGTGAATTCGCCAAAATGAGTGGGCCAAAAGCCTTTGTACCAATGCCACTGTGCGAAATACGTGCTGTGTTTGCGAAACGGCCAACATAAAACTTTACACACGCGCCTGTATTCCGTCACTATGAAACGACGAGAAATTACATTCCATCACCTCTGGGAGTAACCTAAGTCTCTCTCTCTCTCTCAAAAAAAAAAGAAAAAGCTGATTGCTTACACGGAAACTGTTAAGACTGGCACTTGATAATTAACTTACAGACTTCAAGATGTCAAGTTTATCAGAATTGAGGGAGATTATCAGAAGCGCGTGGCTTGTACTTTATAAGCATGCGCTAATAATAGATAATGCCACTTATCTACCTATATATTGCGGTTCATGCCTTCGCAACATAAAGTACATAAAGAAAAAAATGCTCGCAGTATTGAAACTTGGCAAAGATACAATAAGCACGCAATAAGAGTAAAATAGTTCCTTGGCTTCACAAGTATCAGGCGCAAGCAGTAGCGCACCCAGGATCTCTGCCAGTGGGGGGGGGGGGGGGGGGGGGGGTTGACAGTTTGCCAATACCATCTAAACAGCAGTAATTTCGATTTCTTCACGGGAAATTGTAAAAAACTTCGCTTTTTGCGAGTGTGCAGACGATTGCGCATCTTACATCTTAGTTGCAGCACTCAAATGCGTAAGCAAAGAAAAGGGGTTAAACAAAAGGGGGGGGGGGGTTAAGTCGGCCTCAGGAGGGGGTTACAACCCCCGAATCCCCCCCCCCCCGTCGGTGCGCCACTGGGCGCAAGGATCACACGCGCACACACACACGCGCGCACACACATACATGCACACACATACACGAACACAAGCACGCACATACACAAACACGCACACACACACGCACACAACTACAAAATATGAGTTACAGGCATTAACTCACAAATTACATACATTTGAAAACTAACGCACGCGCGAAAACACAAAAAGCTTTGTCACGGCTCGAAGAGTCAACGAAAATTTCAGCCGACTCACTTTAAAAAAAAAACTAGATGCACATTTATCGGTGCTCTGTATTAAACTGAACGAAGAGTCCGGCTATGCGAAGAGCATTAAAATCTCCATGCAACTTCATCCACAAATATGAGGAAAGCTCCAACATTCACCTCGCAAAGAACGGCGTGCTTAGAAGGGGCGAAATCCCTTCTTCCGATGTTATGGAGCCACTGCTTCCGACGCACGACATTCCGTTCACCTCGGGGGATATAAAATAAGGCTTTCCCTTTCTCTGGCCTGCTGCTGCATTGAAACGCGCAGCAGCAAGGCATTTTCACGGAGAACGAATCTCAGATTCCTACGAAAGGATGGAAAAACTTGGGAAACACACGTTCGGAGCGGCAGGACGACCACCACTTGGACTGCTCATGGCGAGCGGGAGAAACTAAAGGCGCGCGAAAGCAAGTTTCGCGCCGTTTTCGTGACGTCAGGGTCACCTGACGGGGTAGTCTCGAGCGCCG